>NW_026990705.1:0-61083 GCF_036250125.1 Pseudopipra pipra | reverse complement strand
TTCCCATTCTTCAGTGACTCCAAAAATCCACCTCTCTTTCCCGCACTCAACTCTCCAGCAAATTCTAATGGGCACTTCCACAACGGCACACCTTGACAGTCTCGTCAAATTCTTCTCCGTACGGTCCTGACTCTTTCTGTGCCCTGTCTTCTGGGAAGCAACCTCCAGTGCAAAAAGCCATTCTGACGGCTTTTTGTCTTTATCTCCCCGCCAGTGTCTGCATGTTGAGGCCTGCACCATCATGACATGTCTGGGCTTTATGAGGTCAGTGCCAAGAGGAGGCCTGAACCATTATGAGGTGACTGGGCTTTATGAGGTCAGTGTGATGAGGAGGTCTGCATCATTATGACATGTCTGGGCTTTATGAGGTGACTGTGATGATGAGGAGTGCCCCATTATGACATGTCTGGGCTTTATGAGGTCTGTGCCATGAGGAGGCCTGCACAATTATGACATACCTGGGCTTTATGAGGTGAGTGTGATGTTGAGGTCTGCACCCTTATGACATGTCTGGGCTTCATGAGGTCAGTGCCATGAGGAGGCCTGCACCATTATGACATGTCTGGGCTTTATGAGGTCAGTGTGATGATGAGGCCTGCACCATTATGACATGTCTGGGCTTTATCAGGTCACTGTGATGATGAGGCCTGCACCATTATGACATGTCTGGGCTTTATGAGGTCAGTGTGATGATGAGACCTGCACCCTTATGACATCTCTGGGCTTTATGAGGTCACTGTGATGATGAGGCCTGCCCCATTATGACATGTCTGGGCTTTATGAGGTCAGTGTGATGAGGAGGCCTGCACCATTATGACATGTCTGGGCTTTATAAGGTGAGTGTGATGTTGAGGCCTGCACCATTATGACATGTCTGGGCTTTATGAGGTCAGCGCCAAGAGGAGGCCTGAACCATTATGAGGTGACTGGGCTTTATGAGGTCAGTGTGATGAGGAGGCCTGCATCATTATGACATGTCTGGGCTTTTTGAGGTGACTGTGTTGATGAGAACTGCCCCATTATGACATGTCTGGGCTTTATGAGGTCTGTGCCATGAGGAGGTCTGCGTCATTATGACATGCCTGGGCTTTATGAGGCCAGTGTGATGATGAGGCCAGCACAATTATGATGTGTCTGAGCTTCATGAGGTCAGTGCCATGAGGAGGCCTGCACCATTATGACATGTCTGGGCGTTATGAGGTCAGTGTGATGATGAGGCGTGCACCATTATGACATGTCTGGGCTTTATGAGGTCAGTGTGATGATGAGACCTGCACCATTACGAAGTGTCAGGGCTTTATGAGGTCAGTGCCATGACGGGGCTTGCACCATTATGACATGTCTGGGCTTTATGAGGTCAGTGCCATGAGGAGGCCTGGGCCATTATGACATGTCCGGGGTTTATGAGGTCAGTGCCATGAGGAGGCCTGCACCATTATGACATGTCTGGGTTTATGAGGTCAGTGTGATGATGAGACCTGCACCATTATGACATATCTGGACTTTACGAGGTCAGTGCCATGATGAGACATGCACCATTATGACATGTCTGGGCTTTTTGAGGTCAGTGTGATGATGAGACCTGCACAAATATGAGTTGTCTGGGCTTTATCAGGTGACTGTGACGATGAGGCCTGCATTATTATGACATGTCTGGGCTTAATGAGGTCAGTGTGATGATGAGGCCTGCACCATTATGCGGTGTCTGGGCTTTATGAGGTCAGTGTGATGAGGAGGCCTGCACCATTATGAGGGGACTGGGCTTTATGAGGTCAGTGTGATGAGGAGGCCTGCACCATTATGCCGTGTCTGGGCGTTATGAGGTCAGTTTCATGATGAGGCTTGCATCATTATGACATGTCTGGGCTTTATGCGGTGACTGCGATGATGAGGACTGTCCCATTATGACATGTCTGGGGTTTATGAGGTCTGTGCCATGAGGAGGCCTGCACCATTATGACATGCCTGGGCTTTATGAGGTCAGTGTGATGTTGAGGTCTGCACCATTATGACATGTCTGGGCTTCATGAGGTCAGTGCCATGAGGAGGCCTGCACTATTATGACATGTCTGGGCTTTCTGAGGTCAGTGTGATGATGAGGCCTGCACCATTATGACATGTCTGGGCTTTATGAGGTCACTGTGATGATGAGGCCTGCACCATTATGACATGTCTGGGCTTTATGAGGTCAGTGCCATGAGGAGGCCTGCACCATTAAGACATGTCTGGGCTTTATGAGGTCACTGTGATGATGAGGCCTGCACCATTATGACATGTCTGGGCGTTATGAGGTCAGTGTGATGATGAGGCCTGCACCATTATGACATGTCTGGGCTTTATGAGGTCTGTGTGATGATGAGCCCTGCACCCTTATGACATCTCTGGGCTTTATGAGGTCACTGTGATGATGAGGCCTGCACCATTATGACATGTCTGGGCTTTATGAGGTAACTGTGATGATGAGACCTGCACCATTATGACATGTCTGGGCTTTATGAGGTCAGTGTGGTGATGAGGCCTGCACCATTATGACATATCTGGACTTTATGAGGTCAGTGCCATGAGGAGGCCTGCACCATTATGACATGTCTGGGCTTTACGAGGTCAGTGCCATGATGAGACATGCGCCATTATGACATGTCTGGGCTTTTTGAGGTCAGTGTGATGATGAGACCTGCACAAATATGAGTTGTATGTGCTTTATCAGGTGACTGTGACGATGAGGCCTGCATCATTATGACATGTCTGGGCTTTATGAGGTCAGTGTGATGATGAGGCCTGCACCATTATGAGGTGTCTGGGCTTTATGAGGTGAGTGTGATGTTGAGGCCTGCACCATTATGACATGTCTGGGCTTTATGAGGTCAGTGCCATGAGGAGGCCTTCACCATTATGAGGTGACTGGGCTTTATGAGGTCAGTGTGATGAGGAGGCTTGCACCGTTATTACGTGTCTGGCCGTTATGAGGTCAGTGTGATGATGAGGTTTGCATCATTATGACATGCCTGGGCTTTATGAGGCCAGTGTGCTGATGAGGCCAGCACAATTATGATATGTCTGGGCTTCATGAGGTCAGTGCCATGAGGAGGCCTGCACCATTATGACATGTCTGGGCTTTATGTGGTCAGTGTGGTGATGAGGCCTGCACCCTTATGACATGTCTGGACTTTATGAGGTCAGTGCCATGAGGAGGCCTGCACCATTATGACATGTCTGGGCGTTACGAGGTCAGTGCCATGATGAGACATGCACCATTATGACATGTCTGGGCTTTTTGAGGTCAGTGTGATGATGAGGCCTGCACAAATATGAGTTGTCTGGGCTTTATCAGGTGACTGTGACGATGAGGTCTGCACCATTATGTCATGTCTGGGCTTTATGAGGTCAGTGTGATGATGAGGCCTGCACCATTTTGACATGTCTGGGCTTTATGAGGTCAGTGTGGTGATGAGGCCTGCAACCTTATGACATCTCTGGACTTTATGAGGTCAGTGCCATGAGGAGGCCTGCACCATTATGACATGTCTGGGCTTTATGACGTCAGTGTGATGATGAGGCCAGCAAGATTATGACATGTCTGTGCTTTATGAGGTCAGTACCGTGAGGAGGCCTGGGCCATTATGACATGTCTGGGCTTTATGAGGTCGGTGCCAAGAGGAGTCCTGCACCATTATGACATGTCTGGGCTTTATGAGGTCAGTGTGATGATGAGGCCTGCACCATTATGACATGTCTGGGCTTTATGAGGTCCGTGTAATGATGTGACTTGCGCCGTTATGACATGTCTGGGCTATATGAGGTCAGTGCCATGATGAGGCCGGCACCATTATGACATGTCCGGGCTTTATGAGGACAGTGTGATGATGAGGTCTGCACCATTATGACATGTCTGGGCTTTATGTGGTCCTTGCCATGAGGAGGCCTGCTCCATTATGAGTTGACTGGGCTTTATGTGGTCACTGTGATTATGAGGCCTGCACCATTATGACGTGTCTGGGCTTTATGACGTCACTGTGATGATGAGGCTTGCATCATTATGACATGTCTGAATTTTATTAAGTCAGTGCCATGATTAGGCCTGCACCATTATGACCTGTCTGGGCTTTATGAGGTCACTGTGATGATGACAGCGGTACCATTATGACGTCTCTGGGTTTTATGGGGTCAGTGTGATGATGAGGCCTGCAGCATTTTGACATATCTGGGCGTTATGAGGTCGGTGTTATGATGACACCTGCACCATTATGAGGTGTCTGGGCTTTATGAGGTTAGTGTGATGATGAGGAATGCACCATTATGACATGTCTGGGCCTTATAAGGTCAGTGTGATGATGAGGCCTGCACCATTATGACATGTCTGGGCTTTATAAGGTCAGTGTGATTATGAGACCTGCACCATTATGAGGCGTCAGGACTTTATGAGGTCCGTGCCACGATTAGGCCTGCACTATTATGACATGACTGGCCTTTTTGAGGTCAGTGCCAAGAGGAGGCCTGCACCATTATGACATGTCTAGTCTTTATGCGGTCAGTGTGATGATGAGGCCTGCACCATTATGACATGTCTGGACTTTATGAGGTCAGTACCGTGAGGAGGCCTGGGCCATTATGACATGTCTGGGGTTTATGAGGTCAGTGCCATGATGAGACCTGCACGATTATGGCATGACTGTGCTTTATGAGGTCAGTGCCATAATGAGACCTGCACTGTTATGACATGTCTGGGCTTTATGAGGTCAGCGCCAAGAGGAGGCCTGAACCATTATGACATGTCTGGGTTTTATGAGGTCAGTGCCATGATGAGACCTGCACCATTATGACTTGTCTGGAATTTCTGAGGTCAGTGTGAGGATGAGGCCTGCACCATTATGACATGTTCGAATTTTATGAGGTCAGTGCCATGATGAGGCCTGCACCATTATGACATGTCTGGGCTTTATGAGGTCAGTGTGATGATGAGGCCTGCACCATTATGACATGTCATGGGCTTTATGCGGTCAGTGCCCTGATGAGACCTGCACTGTTATTACATGTCTCGTCTTTATGAGGTCAGTGTGATGATGAGGCCTGTACCATTATGACATGTCTGGGCTTTATGAGGTCACTGTGATGATGAGACCTGCACCATTATGTTATGTCTGGGCGTTATGAGGTCAGTGCCATGAAGAGGCCGGAACCATTATGACATATCTGGGCTTTATGAAGTCAGTGTGATGATGAGGCCTGCTCCATTATGACATGTCTGGGCTTTATGAGGTCACTGTGATGATGCAGCCTGCAGCATTATGACATGTCTAGGCTTTATGAAGTCAGTGTCATGATGAGGCCTGCACCATTATGACATGTCTGGGCTTTATGAGGTCAGTGTGGTGATGAGGCCTGCACCCTTATGACATGTCTGGGCTTTATGAGGTCAGTGCCATGAGGAGGCCTGCACCATTATGACATGTCTGGGTTTATGAGGTCAGTGTGATGATGAGACCTGCACCATTATGACATATCTGGACTTTATGAGGTCAGTGTGATGATGAGACCTGCACCATTATGGGTTGTCAGGGCTTTATGAGATCAGTGCCAAGAGGAGGCCTGCACCATTATGACATGTCTGGGCTTTACGAGGTCAGTGCCATGATTAGACAGGCACCATTATGACATGTCTGGGCTTTATGTGGTCGGTGTGATGATGAGGCCTGCACCATTATGAGGTGTCTGGGCTTTATGACGTGAGTGTGATGTTGAGGCCTGCACCATTATGACATGTCTGGGCTTTATGAGGTCAGTGCCATGAGGAGGCCTTCACCATTATGAGGTGACTGGGCTTTATGAGGTCAGTGTGATGAGGAGGCTTGCATCACTATGACATGTCTGGGTTTTATGAGGTGACTGTGATGATGAGGCCTGCACCATTATGATATGTCTGGGCTTCATGAGGTCAGTGCCATGAGGAGGCCTGGGCCATTATGACATGTCTGGGCTTTATGAGGTCAGTGTGATGATGAGGCCTGCACCATTATGACATGTCTGGGCTTTATGAGGTCAGTGCCATGAGGAGGCCTGGGCCATTATGACATGTCTGGGCTTTATGAGGTCAGTGCCATGATGAGACCTGCATGATTATGACCTGTCTGGGCTTTATGAGGTCAGTGCCATAATGAGGCCTGCACTATTATGACATGTCTAGGCTTTATGAGGTCAGTGCCATGAGGAGGCCTGCACCATTATGACATGTCTGGGCTTCATGAGGTCAGTGTAATGATGAGTACTGCTCCATTATGACGTTTCTGGGCTTTATGAGGTCAGTGCCATGAGGAGGCCTGCACCATTATGACATGTCTGGGGTTTATGAGGTCAGTGCCATGAGGAGGCCTGGGCCATTATGACATGTCCGGGCTTTATGAGGTCAGTGCCATGAGGAGGCCTGCACCATTATGACATGTCTGGGCTTTATGAGGTCAGTGTGGTGATGAGGCCTGCACCCTTATGACGTGTCTGGGCTTTATGAGGTCAGTGCCATGAGGAGGCCTGCACCATTATGACATGTCTGGGTTTATGAGGTCAGTGTGATGAAGAGACCTGCACCATTATGACATGTCTGGGCTTTATGGGGTCACTGTGTTGGTGAGACCTGCACGATTATGAGGTTTCTGGGCGACATGAGGTCAGTGTTATGATGAGGCCTGCATCATTATGACATGTTCGAATTTTATGCGGTCAGTGCCATGATGAGGCCTGCACCATTATGACATGTCTGGGCTTTATGAGGTCAGTGCCATGATGATAAGGCCTGCACCATTATGACATGTCTGGGCTTTATGACGTGACTGTGATGATGAGGTTTGCACCATTATGACATGTCTGGGCTTTATGAGGTCAGTGCCATGAAGAGGCCTGCACCATTATGAGGTGACTGGGCTTTATGAGGTCAGTGTGAGGATGAGGCCTGCACCATTATGTGGTGTCTGGGCGACATGAGGTCAGTGTTATGATGAGGCCTGCATCATTATGACATGTTCGAATTTTATGCGGTCAGTGCCATGATGAGGCCTGAACCATTATGACATGTCTGGACTTTATGAGGTCAGTGCGATGAGGAGGCCTGCACCGTTATGACATGTCTGGGCTTTATGAGGTCAGTGCCAAGAGGAGACCTGAAACATTATGATATTTCTGGTCTTTATGAGGTCAGTGTGATGATGAGGCCTGCACCATTATGACATGTCTGGGCTTTATGAGGTCCGTGTGATGATGAGGCCTGCACCATTATGACATGTCTGGTCTTTATGAGGTCAGTGCCATGAGGAGGCCTGCGGCATTATGACATGTCTGGGCTTTATGAGGTCACTGTGATGATGAGGCCTGCACCATTATGACATGTCTGGTCTTTATGAGGTCAGTGCCATGAGAAGGCCTGCACCATTGTGACATGTCTGGGCTTTATGAGGTCAGTGCCAAGAGGAGGCCTGAACCATTATGACATGTCTGGTCTTTATGAGGTCAGTGCCATGAGGAGGCCTGCACCATTATGACATGTCTGGGTTTATGAGGTCAGTGTGATGAAGAGACCTGCACCATTATGACATATCTGGACTTTATGAGGTCAGTGCCATGAGGAGGCCTGCCCTATTATGACATGTCTGGGCTTTACGAGGTCAGTGCCATGATGAGACATGCACCATTATGACATGTCTGGGCTTTATGAGGTCTGTGTCATGATGAGACCTGCACAAATATGAGTTGTCTGGGTTTTATCAGTTGACTGTGATAAGGACGCGTGCACCATTATGACGTGTCTGGGCGTGATGATGTCATTGTGATGATGAGGCCTGCACCATTATGAGGTGTCTGGGCTTTATGAGGTGACTGTGATGATGAGGCCCGCACCATTATGACATGTCTGGGCTTTATGAGGTCAGTGCCATGAGGAGGCCTGCACCATTGTGACATGTCTGGGCTTTATGAGGTCAGTGCCATGAGGAGACCTGCACCATTATGACGTATCTGGGCTTTTTGAGGTCACTGTGATGATGAGACCTGCACAAATATGAGTTGTCTGGGCTTTATGAGGTGACTGTGATGATGAGACCTACACCACTATGTCATGTCTGGGCTTTATGAGGTCAGTGTCATGATGACACCAACACCATTATGACATGTCTGGGCTTTATGAGGTCAGTGTCATGATGAGGCCTGAACCATTTTGAGGTGTCTGGGCTTTATGAGGTCAGCGTGATGATGAGGCCTGCACCATTATGACATGTCTGGGCTTTATGAGGTCAGTGTGATGATGAGACTTGCACCATTCTGAAGTGTCAGGGCTTTATGAGGTCAGTGCCATGACGAGGCTTGCACCATTATGACATGTCTGGGGTTTATGAGGTCTGTGCCATGAGGAGGCCTGCACCATTATGACATGTCTGGGCTTTATGAGGTCAGTGTGGTGATGAGGCCTGCACCCTTATGACATGTCTGGACTTTATGAGGTCAGTGCCATGAGGAGGCCTGCACCATTATGACATGTCTGGGTTTATGAGGTCAGTGTGATGATGAGACCTGCAGCATTATGACATATCTGGACTTTATGAGGTCAGTACCATGAGGAGGCCTGCACTATTATGACATGTCTGGGCTTTACGAGGTCAGTGCCATGATGAGACATGCACCATTATGACATGTCTGGCCTTTTTGAGGTCAGTGTGATGATGAGACCTGCACAAATATGAGATGTCTGGGCTTTATCAGGTGACTGTGATGTTGAGGCCTGCACCATTATGACATGTCTGGGCTTTATGAGGTCAGTGCCATGAGGAGGCCTGCACCATTATGACGTGTCTGGGCGTGACGATGTCAGTGTGATGATGAGACTTGCATCATTATGACATGTCTGGGCTTTATGAGGTGACTGTGATGATGAGGCCTGCACCATTATGACATGTCCGGGCTTTATGAGGTCAGTGTGATGATGAGGCCAGCACAATTATGATATGTCTGGGCTTCATGAGGTCAGTGCCATGACGAGGCCTGCACCATTATGACATGTCTGGGCTTTATGAGGTCAGTGTGATGATGACGCCTGCACCATTATGACATGTCTGGGCTTTAGGAGGTCAGCGCCATGAGGAGGCCTGCACCATTGTGACATGTCTGGGCTTTAGGAGGTCAGTGCCATGATGAGACCTGCACCATTATGACGTGTCTGGGCTTTATGAGGTTACTGCGGTGATGAGGCCTGCACCATTATGACGTGTCTGGGCTTTATGAGGTGAGTGTGATGTTGTGGCCTGCACAATTATGACATGTCTTTGTTTTATGAGGTCAGTGCCATGATGAGACCTGCACGATTATGACATGTCTGGGCTTTATGAGGTCCGTGTGATGATGTGACTTGCACCATTACGATGTGTCTGGACTTTATAAGGTCAGCGTGATGCTGAGGTCTGCACCATCATGAGGTGTGTGGGCATTATGACGTCACTGTGATGATGAGGCTTGCATCATTATGACATGTTCAAATTTTATGAGGTCAGTGCCATGATGAGGCCTGCACCATTATGACATGTCTGGGCTTTATGAGGTCAGTGCCATGATGAAAACTGCACCATTATGACGTGTCTGGGCTTTATGAGGTCAATGTGATTATGAGACCTGCACCATTATGGGGTGTCAGGGCTTTATGAGATCAGTGCCAAGAGGAGGCCTGCACCATTATGACATGTCTGGGCTTTATGAGGTCAGTGTGAGGATGAGGCCTGCACCATTATGACATGTCTGGGCTTTATGGGGTCACTGTGTTGGTGAGGCCTGCACGATTATGACATGTCTGGGCTTTATGAGGTCAGTGCCATGATGATAAGGCCTGCACCATTATGACATGTCTGGGCTTTATGAGGTCAGTGTGATGATGAGGTTTGCACCATTATGACATGTCTGGGCTTTAAGAGGTCACTGTGATGATGCGGCCTGCACCATTATGACATGTCTGGGCTTTATGAGGTCAGTGCCATGAGGAGGCCTGCACCGTTATGACATGTCTGGGCTTTATGAGGTCAGTGCCAAGAGGAGACCTGAAACATTATGACATTTCTGGTCTTTATGAGGTCAGTGTGATGATGAGGCCTGCACCATTATGACATGTCTGGGCTTTATGAGGTCAGTGTGATGATGAGGCCTGCACCATTATGACATGTCTGGGCTTTATGAGGTCAGTGCCAAGAGGAGGCCTGCGCCATTATGACATGTCTGGGCTTTATGAGGTCACTGTGATGATGAGGCCTGCACCATTATGACATGTCTGGTCTTTATGAGGTCAGTGCCATGAGGAGGCCTGCACCATTGTGACATGTCTGGGCTTTATGAGGTCAGTGCCAAGAGGAGGCCTGAACCATTATGACATGTCTGGTCTTTATGAGGTCAGTGCCATGAGGAGGCCTGCACCGTTATGACATGTCTGGGCTTTATGAGGTCAGTGCCAAGAGGAGGCCTGGGCCATTATGACATGTCCGGGCTTTATGAGGTCAGTGCCATGAGGATGCCTGCATCATTATGACATGTCTGGTCTTTATGAGGTCAGTGCCATGAGGAGGCCTGCACCATTATGACATGTCTGGGCTTTATGAGGTCAGTGTGAGGATGAGGCCTGCACCATTATGACATGTCTGGGCTTTATGAGGTCACTGTGTTGGTTAGGTCTGCACGATTATGACATGTCTGGGCTTTATGAGGTCAGTGCCATGATTAGACAGGCACCATTATGACATGTCTGGGCTTTATGACGTGACTGTGATGATGAGGTCTGCACCATTATGACATGTCTGGGCTTTATGAGGTCAGTGCCATGAAGAGACATGCACCATTATGAGGTGACTGGGCTTTTTGAGGTCAGTGTGAGGATGAGGCCTGCACCATTATGAGGTGTCTGGGCGATATGAGGTCAGTGTTATGATGAGGCCTGCATCATTATGACATGTTCGAATTTTATGAGGTCAGTGCCATGATGAGGCCTGAACCATTATGACATGTCTGGGCTTTAAGAGGTCACTGTGATGATGCGGCCTGCACCATTATGACATGTCTGGACTTTTTGAGGTCAGTGTCATGAGGAGGCCTGCACCGTTATGACATGTCTGGGCTTTATGAGGTCAGTGCCAAGAGGAGGCCTGAAACATTATGACATGTCTGGTCATTATGAGGTCAGTGGGATGATGAGGGCTGCACCATTGTGACATATCTGGGCTTTATGGGGTCAGTGTGATGATGAGGCCTGCACCATTATGACATGTCTGGGCTTTATGAGGTCAGTGCCATGAGGAGGCCTGCACCATTATGACATGTCTGGTCTTTATGAGGTCAGTGCCATGAGGTGGCCTGCATTATTATGACATGTCTGGGCTTTATGAGGCCAGTGCCAAGAGGAGGCCTGAACCATTATGACATGTCTGGTCTTTATGAGGTGAGTGGGATGATGAGGCCTGCACCACTGTGAAATGTCTGGGCTTTATGGGGTCAGTGCCATGATGAGACCTGCACCATTATGACGTGTCTGGGATTTATGAGGTCACTGTGTTGTTGAGGCCTGCACGATTATGACATGTCTCGGCTTTATGAGGTCGGTGTTTTGATGAGGCCTGCACCATTATGAGGTGTCTGGGCTTTATGAGGTTAGTGTGATGATGAGGCCTGCACCATTATGACATGTCTGGGCTTTATGAGGTCAGTGTGATTATGAGACCTGCACCACTATGAGGTGTCAGTACCAAGAGGAGGCCTGCACCATTATGACATGTATAGTGTTTATGAGGTCAGTGTGATGATGAGGCCTGTACCATTATGACATGTCTGGACTTTATGAGGTCAGTACCATGAGGAGGCCTGGGCCATTATGACATGTCTGGTCTTTATGAGGTCAGTGCCATAATGAGGCCTGCACTATTATGACATGTCTGGGCTTCATGAAGTCAGTGTAATGATGAGTACTGCACCACTATGACATGTCTGGGCTTTTTGAGGTCAGTGCCTTGATGACACCTGCACCATTATGACATTTTTAGAGTCGTTTTGGCAGTTGGGAGGCAGGTGTGAAAACAGGAAACAATAGCCCTTATCCCCAGGAAAGAAAGCCTGGAAACTTGGGTTTGTGGTGCAGTGTGTTTGCCAAGCTGGGGCGTCCATGAATAGCGAGTGCTTTCTGTGCTGTCATCTTTGTTGTGGGAGGAATCCTTGTTTATGTGCAATTTTGGGAGTCGGTCTGGCAGTTGGGAGGCAGGTGTGAAAACAGGAAATGACAGCGCTTATCGGCAGGAAAGAAAGCCTGAAAGCTTTGGCTTTGTGGTGCTTTTGGTTTGACAGCCCGGAGACTCCATGCGGAGCACGACCTTTCTGTGCTGGAATCTTTGTCGTGGGAGGAATCTTTGTTTAGAAGCAATTTTCAGAGTCGGTCTGGCAGTTGGGAGGCAGGTGTGAAAACAGGAAACAATAGCCCTTATCCCCAGGAAAGAAAGCCTGGAAACTTGGGTTTGTGGTGCAGTGTGTTTGCCAAGCTGGGGCGTCCATGAATAGCGAGTGCTTTCTGTGCTGTCATCTTTGATGTGGGAGGAATCTTTGTTTATATGCAATTTTGGGAGTTGGGCTGGCAGTTGGGAGGCAGGTGTGAAAACAGGAAACAATAACCACTATCCCCAGGACCGAAAACCTGGAAACTTGGGTTTGTGGTGCAGTGTGTTTGCCAAGCTGGGGCGTCCATGAATAGCGAGTGCATTCTGTGCTGTCATCTTTGTTGTGGGAGGAATCTTTGTTTATATGCAATTTTGGGAGTCAGGCTGGCAGTTGGGAGGCAGGTGTGAAAACAGGAAATGACAGCGCTTATCGGCAGGAAAGAAAGCCTGGAAGCTTTGGCTTTGTCGTGCTTTTGGTTTGTCAGCCTGGAGACTCCATGGGGAGTAGGAGCTTTCTCTGCCTACATCTTCGCTGTGGGAGGAATCTTCCTTCGTATGCAATTTTGGGAGTTGGGCTGGCAGTTGGGAGGCAGGTGTGAAAACAGGAAATGACAGCGCTTATCGGCAAGAAAAGAAAGCCTGGAAGCTTTGACTTTGTGGTGCTTTTGGTTTGACAGCCCGGAGACTCCATGCGGAGCACGACCTTTCTGTGCTGGAATCTTTGTTGTGGGAGGAATCTTTGTTTCTATGCAATTTTAGGAGTTGGTCTGGCAGTTGTAGGCAGGTGTGAAAACAGGAAACAATAACCATTATCCCCAGGACAGAAAACCTGGAAACTTGGGATTGTGGTGCAGTGTGTTTGCCAAGCTGGGGCGTTCATGAATAGCAAGTGCATTCTGTGCTGTCATCTTTGTTGTGGGAGGAATCCTTGTTTATATGCAATTTTGCGAGTCGGTCTGCCAGTTGGGAGGCAGGTGTGAAAACAGGAAACAATAGCCCTTATCGCCAGGAAAGAAAGCCTGGAAACTTGGGTTTGTGGTGCAGTGTGTTTGCCAAGCTGGGGCGTCCATGAACAGCGAGTGCATTCTGCGCTGTCATCTTTGTTGTGGGAGGAATCTTTGTTTTTAATCAATTTTGCCAGTTGGGCTGGCAGTTGGGAGGCAGGTGTGAAAACAGGAAATGACAGCGCTTATCGGCAGGAAAGAAAGCCTGAAAGCTTTGGCTTTGTGGTGCTTTTGGTTTGACAGCCCGGAGACTCCATGCGGAGCACGACCTTTCTGTGCTGGAATCTTTGTTGTGGGAGGAATCTTTGTTTATAAGCAATTTTCAGAGTCGGTCTGGCAGTTGTATGCAGGTGTGAAAACAGGAAACAATAGCTCTTATCCCCAGGAAAGAAAGCCTGGAAACTTGGGTTTGTGGTGCAGTGTGTTTGCCAAGCTGGGGCGTCCATGAATAGCGAGTGCTTTCTGTGCTGTCATCTTTGATGTGGGAGGAATCTTTGTTTATATGCAATTTTGGGAGTCAGGCTGGCAGTTGGGAGGCAGGTGTGAAAACAGGGAATGACAGCGCTTATCGGCAGGAAAGAAAGCCTGGAAGCTTTGGCTTTGTGGTGCTTTTGGTTTGTCAGCCTGGAGACTCCATGGGGAGCAAGAGCCTTCTGTGCTGGAATCTTTGTTGTGGGAGGAATCCTTGTTTAGAAGCAATTTTCAGAGTCGGTCTGGCAGTTGTATGCAGGTGTGAAAACAGGAAACAATAGCTCTTATCCGCAGGAAAGAAAGCCTGGAAACTTGGGTTTGTGGTGCAGTGTGCTTGCCAAGCTGGGGCGTCCATGAATAGCGAGTGCTTTCTGCGCTTTCATTTTTGTTGTGGGAGGAATCTTTGTTTATATTCAATTTTGGGAGTTGGGCTGGCAGCTGGGAGGCAGGTGTGAAAACAGGAAACAATAGCCATTATCCGCAGGAAAGAAAGCCTGGAAACTTGGGTTTGTGTTGCAGTGTGTTTGCCAAGCTGGGGCGTCCATGAATAGCGAGTGCATTCTGTGCTGTCATCTTTGTTGTGGGAGGAATCTTTGTTTTTATTCAATTTTGGGAGTTGGGCTGGCAGTTGGGAGGCAGGTGTGAAAACAGGAAATGACAGCGCTTATCGGCAGGAAAGGAAGCCTGAAAGCTTTGGCTTTGTGGTGCTTTTGGTTTGACAGCCCGGAGACTCCATGCGGAGCACGACCTTTCTGTGCTGGAATCTTTGTTGTGGGAGGAATCTTTGTTTAGAAGCAATTTTCAGAGTCGGTCTGGCAGTTGGGAGGCAGGTGTGAAAACAGGAAACAATAGCCCTTATCCCCAGGAAAGAAAGCCTGGAAACTTGGGTTTGTGGTGCAGTGTGTTTGCCAAGCTGGGGCGTCCATGAATAGCGAGTGCTTTCTGTGCTGTCATCTTTGTTGTGGGAGGAATCTTTGTTTATATGCAATTTTGGGAGTCAGGCTGGCAGTTGGGAGGCAGGTGTGAAAACAGGAAATGACAGCGCTTATCGGCAGGAAAGAAAGCCTGGAAGCTTTGGCTTTGTCGTGCTTTTGGTTTGTCAGCCTGGAGACTCCATGGGGAGTAGGAGCTTTCTCTGCCTACATCTTCGCTGTGGGAGGAATCTTCCTTCGTATGCAATTTTGGGAGTTGGGCTGGCAGTTGGGAGGCAGGTGTGAAAACAGGAAATGACAGCGCTTATCGGCAAGAAAAGAAAGCCTGGAAGCTTTGACTTTGTGGTGCTTTTGGTTTGACAGCCCGGAGACTCCATGCGGAGCACGACCTTTCTGTGCTGGAATCTTTGTTGTGGGAGGAATCTTTGTTTCTATGCAATTTTAGGAGTTGGTCTGGCAGTTGTAGGCAGGTGTGAAAACAGGAAACAATAACCATTATCCCCAGGACAGAAAACCTGGAAACTTGGGATTGTGGTGCAGTGTGTTTGCCAAGCTGGGGCGTTCATGAATAGCAAGTGCATTCTGTGCTGTCATCTTTGTTGTGGGAGGAATCCTTGTTTATATGCAATTTTGCGAGTCGGTCTGCCAGTTGGGAGGCAGGTGTGAAAACAGGAAACAATAGCCCTTATCGCCAGGAAAGAAAGCCTGGAAACTTGGGTTTGTGTTGCAGTGTGTTTGCCAAGCTGGGGCGTCCATGAATAGCGAGTGCTTTCTGTGCTGTCATCTTTGATGTGGGAGGAATCTTTGTTTATATGCAATTTTGGGAGTCAGGCTGGCAGTTGGGAGGCAGGTGTGAAAACAGGGAATGACAGCGCTTATCGGCAGGAAAGAAAGCCTGGAAGCTTTGGCTTTGTGGTGCTTTTGGTTTGTCAGCCTGGAGACTCCATGGGGAGCAAGAGCCTTCTGTGCTGGAATCTTTGTTGTGGGAGGAATCCTTGTTTAGAAGCAATTTTCAGAGTCGGTCTGGCAGTTGTATGCAGGTGTGAAAACAGGAAACAATAGCTCTTATCCGCAGGAAAGAAAGCCTGGAAACTTGGGTTTGTGGTGCAGTGTGCTTGCCAAGCTGGGGCGTCCATGAATAGCGAGTGCTTTCTGCGCTTTCATTTTTGTTGTGGGAGGAATCTTTGTTTATATTCAATTTTGGGAGTTGGGCTGGCAGCTGGGAGGCAGGTGTGAAAACAGGAAACAATAGCCATTATCCGCAGGAAAGAAAGCCTGGAAACTTGGGTTTGTGTTGCAGTGTGTTTGCCAAGCTGGGGCGTCCATGAATAGCGAGTGCATTCTGTGCTGTCATCTTTGTTGTGGGAGGAATCTTTGTTTTTATTCAATTTTGGGAGTTGGGCTGGCAGTTGGGAGGCAGGTGTGAAAACAGGAAATGACAGCGCTTATCGGCAGGAAAGGAAGCCTGAAAGCTTTGGCTTTGTGGTGCTTTTGGTTTGTCAGCCTGAAGACTCCATGCGGAGCAAGATCCTTCTGTGCTGTCATCTTTGTTGTGGGAGGAATCTTTGTTTCTATGCAATTTTAGGAGTTGGTCTGGCAGTTGTAGGCAGGTGTGAAAACAGGAAACAATAACCATTATCCCCAGGACAGAAAACCTGGAAACTTGGGATTGTGGTGCAGTGTGTTTGCCAAGCTGGGGCGTTCATGAATAGCAAGTGCATTCTGTGCTGTCATCTTTGTTGTGGGAGGAATCCTTGTTTATATGCAATTTTGCGAGTCGGTCTGCCAGTTGGGAGGCAGGTGTGAAAACAGGAAATGACAGCGCTTATCGGCAGGAAAGATAGCCTGGAAGCTTTGGCTTTGTGGTGCAGTGTGTTTGTCAGCCTGGAGACTCCATGGGGAGTAGGAGCTTTCTCTGCCTACATCTTCGCTGTGGGAGGAATCTTCCTTCGTATGCAATTTTGGGAGTTGGACTGGCAGTTGGGAGGCAGGTGTGAAAACAGGAAATGACAGCGCTTATCGGCAGGAAAGAAAGCCTGAAAACTTTGGCTTTGTGGTGCTTTTGGTTTGACAGCCCGGAGACTCCATGCGGAGCACGACCTTTCTGTGCTGTCATCTTTGTTGTGGGAGGAATCTTTGTTTATATGCAATTTTGGGAGTTGGGCTGGCAGTTGGGAGGCAGGTGTGAAAACAGGAAACAATAGCTCTTATCCCCAGGAAAGAAAGCCTGGAAACTTGGGTTTGTGGTGCAGTGTGTTTGCCAAGCTGGGGTGTCCATGAACAGCGAGTGCTTTCTGTGCTGTCATCTTTGTTGTGGGAGGAATCTTTGTTTATATGCAATTTTGGGAGTTGGGCTGGCAGTTGGGAGGCAGGTGTGAAAACAGGAAACAATAGCCCTTATCGCCAGGAAAGAAAGCCTGGAAACTTGGGTTTGTGGTGCAGTGTGTTTGCCAAGCTGGGGCGTCCATGAACAGCGAGTGCATTCTGCGCTGTCATCTTTGTTGTGGGAGGAATCTTTGTTTTTAATCAATTTTGCCAGTTGGGCTGGCAGTTGGGAGGCAGGTGTGAAAACAGGAAATGACAGCGCTTATCGGCAGGAAAGAAAGCCTGGAAGCTTTGGCTTTGTGGTGCTTTTGGTTTGTCAGCCTGGAGACTCCATGCGGAGCAAGATCCTTCTGTGCTGTCATCTTTGTTGTGGGAGGAATCTTTGTTTATAAGCAATTTTCAGAGTCGGTCTGGCAGTTGGGAGGCAGGTGTGAAAACAGGAAACAATAGCCCTTATCCCCAGGAAAGAAAGCCTGGAAACTTGGGTTTGTGGTGCAGTGTGTTTGCCATGCTGGGGCGTCCATGAATAGCGAGTGCTTTTTGTGCTGTCATTTTTGTTGTGGGAGGAATCTTTGTTTATATGCAATTTTGGGAGTTGGGCTGGCAGTTGGGAGGCAGGTGTGAAAACAGGAAACAATAGCCTTTATCCCCAGGAAAGAAAGCCTGGAAACTTAGGTTTGTGGTGCAATGTGCTTGCCATGCTGGGGCGTCCATGAATAGCGAGTGCTTTTTGTGCTGTCATTTTTGTTGTGGGAGGAATCTTTGTTTATATGCAATTTTGGGAGTTGGGCTGGCAGTTGGGAGGCAGGTGTGAAAACAGGAAACAATAGCCCTTATCGCCAGGAAAGAAAGCCTGGAAACTTGGGTTTGTGGTGCAGTGTGTTTGCCAAGCTGGGGCGTCCATGAATAGCGTGTGCTTTCTGTGCTGTCATCTTTGTTGTGGGAGGAATCCTTGTTTATATGCAATTTTGGGAGTCGGTCTGGCAGTTGGGAGGCAGGTGTGAAAACAGGGAATGACAGCGCTTATCGGCAGGATAGAAAGCCTGGAAGCTTTGGCTTTGTGGTGCTTTTGGTTTGACAGCCCGGAGACTCCATGCGGAGCACGACCTTTCTGTGCTGGAATCTTTGTTGTGGGAGGAAACTTTGTTTAGAAGCAATTTTCAGAGTCGGTCTGGCAGTTGTATGCAGGTGTGAAAACAGGAAACAATAGCTCTTATCCCCAGGAAAGAAAGCCTGGAAACTTGGGTTTGTGGTGCAGTGTGCTTGCCAAGCTGGGGCGTCCATGAATAGCGAGTGCTTTCTGCGCTGTCATTTTTGTTGTGGGAGGAATCTTTGTTTATATTCAATTTTGGGAGTTGGGCTGGCAGTTGGGAGGCAGGTGTGAAAACATGAAACAATAGCCCTTATCGCCAGGAAAGAAAGCCTGGAAAATTGACTTTGTGGTGCAGTGTGTTTGCCAAGCTGGGGCGTCCATGAACAGCGAGTGCTTTCTGTGCTGTCATCTTTGATGTGGGAGGAATCTTTGTTTATGTGCAATTTTGGGAGTTGGGATGGCAGTTGGGAGGCAGGTGTGAAAACAGGAAATGACAGCGCTTATCGGCAGGAAAGAAAGCCTGGAAGCTTTGGCTTTGTGGTGCTTTTGGTTTGTCAGCCTGGAGACTCCATGCGGAGCAAGATCCTTCTGTGCTGTCATCTTTGTTGTGGGAGGAATTTTTGTTTATAAGCAATTTTCAGAGTAGGTCTGGCAGTTGGGAGGCAGGTGTGAAAACAGGAAACAATAGCCCTTATCCCCAGGAAAGAAAGCCTGGAAACTTAGGTTTGTGGTGCAATGTGCTTGCCATGCTGGGGCGTCCATGAATAGCGAGTGCTTTCTGTGCTGTCATTTTTGTTGTGGGAGGAATCTTTGTTTATATGCAATTTTGGGAGTTGGGCTGGCAGTTGGGAGGCAGGTGTGAAAACAGGAAACAATAGCCCTTATCCCCAGGAAAGAAAGCCTGGAAACTTGGGTTTGTGGTGCAGTGTGTTTGCCAAGCTGGGGCGTCCATGAATAGCGAGTGCATTCTGTGCTGTCATCTTTGTTGTGGGAGGAATCTTTGTTTATATGCAATTTTGGGAGTCAGGCTGGCAGTTGGGAGGCAGGTGTGAAAACAGGGAATGACAGCGCTTATCGGCAGGAAAGAAAGCCTGGGAGCTTTGGCTTTGTCGTGCTTTTGGTTTGTCAGCCTGGAGACTCCATGGGGAGTAGGAGCTTTCTCTGCCTACATCTTCGCTGTGGGAGGAATCTTCCTTCGTATGCAATTTTGGGAGTTGGGCTGGCAGTTGGGAGGCAGGTGTGAAAACAGGAAATGACAGCGCTTATCGGCAGGAAAGAAAGCCTGGAAGCTTTGGCTTTGTGGTGCTTTAGGTTTGTCAGCCTGGAGACTCCATGGGGAGCAAGAGCCTTCTGTGCTGGAATCTTTGTTGTGGGAGGAAACTTTGTTTAGAAGCAATTTTCAGAGTCGGTCTGGCAGTTGTATGCAGGTGTGAAAACAGGAAACAATAGCTCTTATCCGCAGGAAAGAAAGCCTGGAAACTTGGGTTTGTGGTGCAGTGTGCTTGCCAAGCTGGGGCGTCCATGAATAGCGAGTGCTTTCTGCGCTTTCATTTTTGTTGTGGGAGGAATCTTTGTTTATATTCAATTTTGGGAGTTGGGCTGGCAGCTGGGAGGCAGGTGTGAAAACAGGAAACAATAGCCATTATCCGCAGGAAAGAAAGCCTGGAAACTTGGGTTTGTGTTGCAGTGTGTTTGCCAAGCTGGGGCGTCCATGAATAGCGAGTGCATTCTGTGCTGTCATCTTTGTTGTGGGAGGAATCTTTGTTTTTATTCAATTTTGGGAGTTGGGCTGGCAGTTGGGAGGCAGGTGTGAAAACAGGAAATGACAGCCATTCTGACGGCTTTTTGTCTTTATCTCCCCGCCAGTGTCTGCAGGCAGAGCCCAGGGCTACTAGGACACATTGGTGGAGACAACGGAAGGCAGTGAGATCATCAGAAAGTGTTCACACGCCAACCTCCGGATCGGCGATTTTATCCCTTTCTACCGGCAGCTCCCGGGTCACAGCACGGAACTCCTCGCGCGCGCTGCTAAAGGGTGCAGAGAGCTGCGTGCGCCAGCGGGGCGGCTGTCGTTGTCGGGAGATGGACGTTGGACCTTCCTCTAACTCTCCGGACCCCCTCTTGGGGACACGGCGCTGTATTCCTTCGCCCTGGCAGACAGGGATTCATTGACACGGTCGCCTTTGGAGCTTTCAGGGGCTTTTCTTAGAAATGCACAACTCGTTTAATACTTTCTACAGGGCAGCAATGTAGCGCCCCTATGAAAAAAGGGCGTTTCACTACTACACAAAGCACGGACCGCAGGAGTTCTCTAAAGGACAGAGAGAAAAGCAAGGGAAAAGAATGACTTCACAAAAATAAGAGTGGTGAGTGTTTCTTGGGAATGCTTTATGGAGCAGAGGGGGGGACGGACGGGAGGCTAGTTGGGAGACTGAGCTCTGTGAAGAACCTGCCAGGCAGGACGGCAGCCTCGAGGGACCTGCACGGCCACCTCATTCGCGGCCACCACGGTCCCCGGGCGCCAGCCTTGCGCACCGAGCAGAACCGCGGCCAGCGCCGCCAGCCCCGCTCCCCAAAGAGCCGCATCCAGCGATCCGCCGCCCGGCCTCCCGCTGCCCCCAACAGCCCCGTCTCTCTGCTCCGGCCGGTCCGCCTCCTCCCCGCCTCCTCTCCCTCCTCTGCTTTCTTCTCCCTCCCCTGCCCTCCTCAACCAGTTCCGCCTCGGCACTCTGCCCCTCAACCTGCTGCAGATGTGCTGCTTCCACCACATCCAGTTCAGGTGTGACAGGCTCTTCTCTTGTCCTCTGAGCAAGAGGAGCAGCAGGAGGGACACACAAGAGCTCTCCTCACAGAGGCTGCATCGCCAGGAAGTCCAAAGAAGTTCGGAGATTCTGTGCCACGTCCGAGCTTTCTCTGGGGATGCTGCTTCTCCCATGCACTGCCTGGCCGTAGCACTCGTACCACAGCCCCTGACAAAAGCCCAGGTGGTCTTTGTGGCTAGCAGAATTGCTCCTGCTGCCAGCAGGGATGCTCCTCGAGACAGACGAGGAGAGGCTGACCCGGGGAGCTGAGCCGGGAGGGATGTTCTGCGTCTCGTGCCCCTCGAGCATTCTCAAAAGCGCCTGCCGTGGAGGACAATTCAGGAGTCCCCCCGGGCCAGCAAAAGAGAGATGAGAAGGAAGAGATGATGGCCACGAAAAAAGCTCATGGTCTGTCAATCTTGAACTCCTCGAGACCAATCCTCAGCCCTCCCACCTAGCCCGGCCCCGCCGCCTCCGCGGCGCAGAGCTCCGAACGCCGCCCCGCTGCCGCCGCTCTCGCCGGCCCTCCGGATCCAGCCCGCACCGACGAGAGCCCGAGAGGCGTCGGCGCCCCGGTACAGTACCCGGGCTTAGTTGGATGAGGAGGACCGTGGACGGAGACGAGAACAGTGGACGGAGACGAAGACAGAGGAGGGAGAGGAAGCGGAGAGGCAGCGGAGAGGAGGCGGCCCGGCCGGAGCAGAGACGGGGCTATCGGAGGCAGCGAGAAGCCGGGCGGCGGATGGGCGCTTTCGGCGCCAGCGGAGAGCGGGACGGGCGGCGCTGGCCGCGGTTCTGCTCCGTGCGCAAGGCTGGCGCCCGGCGACCGGGGGGCCGCGGCTGGAGTTGCCGTGCAGGTCCCTCCAGGGAGGGAGGCTGCCGTCCTGCCTGGCAGGTTCTTCACAGAGCTCCGTCTCCCAACTAGCCTCCCGTCCGTCCCTCCCTCTGCTCCATAAAGTATTCCCTCGGAACACTCACCGGTCTTTTCTTTGTCGAGCCGTTCCCGTTTCCTTGCTTTACTCTCGGTCCTTCAGAGACCTCCTGCAGTCCGTCCTTCCCCTTTTCTACTTTCCTTTCTCTCTTGCTTAGCTCAGTCGCGCAGCTTCCCATTCTTCAGTGACTCCAAAAATCCACTTCTCTTTCCCGCACTCAACTCTCCAGCAAATTATTCTAATGGGCACTTCCACAACTGCACACCTTGACAGTCTCGTCAAATTCTTCTCCGTACGGTCCTGACTCTTTCTGTGCCCTGTCTTCTGGGAAGCAACCTCCAGTGCAAAAAGCCATTCTGACGGCTTTTTGTCTTTATCTCCCCGCCAGTGTCTGCAGGAAGAGCCCAGGGGTACTAGGACACATTGGTGGAGACAACGGAAGGCAGTGAGATCATCAGAAAGTGTTCACACGCCAACCTCCGGATCGGCGATTTTATCCCTTTCTACCGGCAGCTCCCGGGTCACAGCACGGAACTCCTCGCGCGCGCTGCTAAAGGGTGCAGAGAGCTGCGTGCGCCAGCGGGGCGGCTGTCGTTGTCGGGAGATGGACGTTGGACCTTCCTCTAACTCTCCGGACCCCCTCTTGGGGACACGGCGCTGTATTCCTTCGCCCTGGCAGACAGGGATTCATTGACACGGTCGCCTTTGGAGCTTTCAGGGGCTTTTCTTAGAAATGCACAACTCGTTTAATACTTTCTACAGGGCAGCAATGTAGCGCCCCTATGAAAAAAGGGCGTCTCACTACTACACAAAGCACGGACCGCAGGAGTTCTCTAAAGGACAGAGAGAAAAGCAAGGGAAAAGAATGGCTTCACAAAAATAAGAGTGGTGAGTGTTTCGTGGGAATGCTTTATGGAGCAGAGGGGGGGACGGACGGGAGGCTAGTTGGGAGACTGAGCTCTGTGAAGAACCTGCCAGGCAGGACGGCAGCCTCGAGGGACCTGCACGGCCACCTCATTCGCGGCCACCACGGTCCCCGGGCGCCAGCCTTGCGCACCGAGCAGAACCGCGGCCAGCGCCGCCAGCCCCGCTCCCCAAAGAGCCGCATCCAGCGATCCGCCGCCCGGCCTCCCGCTGCCCCCAACAGCCCCGTCTCTCTGCTCCGGCCGGTCCGCCTCCTCCCCGCCTCTTCTCCCTCCTCTGCTTTCTTCTCCCTCCCCTGCCCTCCTCAACCAGTTCCGCCTCGGCACTCTGCCCCTCAACCTGCTGCAGATGTGCTGCTTCCACCACATCCAGTTCAGGTGTGACAGGCTCTTCTCTTGTCCTCTGAGCAAGAGGAGCAGCAGGAGGGACACACAAGAGCTCTCCTCACAGAGGCTGCATCGCCAGGAAGTCCAAAGAAGTTCGGAGATTCTGTGCCACGTCCGAGCTTTCTCTGGGGATGCTGCTTCTCCCATGCACTGCCTCGCCGTAGCACTCGTACCACAGCCCCTGACAAAAGCCCAGGTGGTCTTTGTGGCTAGCAGAATTGCTCCTGCTGCCATCAGGGATGCTCCTCGAGACAGACGAGGAGAGGCTGACCCGGGGAGCTGAGCCGGGAGGGATGTTCTGCGTCTCGTGCCCCTCGAGCATTCTCAAAAGCGCCTGCCGTGGAGGACAATTCAGGAGTCCCCCCGGGCCAGCAAAAGAGAGATGAGAAGGAAGAGATGATGGCCACGAAAAAAGCTCATGGTCTGTCAATCTTGAACTCCTCGAGACCAATCCTCAGCCCTCCCACCTAGCCCGGCCCCGCCGCCTCCGCGGCGCAGAGCTCCGAACGCCGCCCCGCTGCCGCCGCTCTCGCCGGCCCTCCGGATCCAGCCCGCACCGACGAGAGCCCGAGAGGCGTCGGCGCCCCGGTACAGTACCCGGGCTTAGTTGGATGAGGAGGACCGTGGACGGAGACGAGAACAGTGGACGGAGACGAAGACAGAGGAGGGAGAGGCAGCGGAGAGGAGGCGGCCCGGCCGGAGCAGAGACGGGGCTATCGGAGGCAGCGAGAAGCCGGGTGGCGGATGGGCGCTTTCGGCGCCAGCGGAGAGCGGGACTGGCGGCGCTGGCCGCGGTTCTGCTCCGTGCGCAAGGCTGGCGCCTGGCGACCGGGGGGCCGCGGCTGGAGTTGCCGTGCAGGTCCCTCCAGGGAGGGAGGCTGCCGTCCTGCCTGGCAGGTTCTTCACAGAGCTCCGTCTCCCAACTAGCCTCCCGTCCGTCCGTCCCTCTGCTCCATAAAGTATTCCCTCGGAACACTCACCGGTCTTTTCTTTGTCGAGCCGTTCCCGTTTCCTTGCTTTACTCTCGGTCCTTCAGAGACCTCCTGCAGTCCGTCCTTCCCCTTTTCTACTTTCCTTTCTCTCTTGCTTAGCTGAGTCGCGCAGCTTCCCATTCTTCAGTGACTCCAAAAATCCACTTCTCTTTCCCGCACTCAACTCTCCAGCAAATTCTAATGGGCACTTCCACAACTGCACACCTTGACAGTCTCGTCAAATTCTTCTTTCAGGGGCTTTTCTTAGAAATGCACAACTCGTTTAATACTTTCTACAGGGCAGCAATGTAGCGCCCCTATGAAAAAAGGGCGTTTCACTACTACACAAAGCACGGACCGCAGGAGTTCTCTAAAGGACAGAGAGAAAAGCAAGGGAAAAGAATGGCTTCACAAAAATAAGAGTGGTGAGTGTTTCGTGGGAATGCTTTATGGAGCAGAGGGGGGGACGGACGGGAGGCTAGTTGAAAGCTCCAAAGGCGACCGTGTCAATGAATCCCTGTCTGCCAGGGCGAAGGAATACAGCGCCGTGTCCCCAAGAGGGGGTCCGGAGAGTTAGAGGAAGGTCCAACGTCCATCTCCCGACAACGACAGCCGCCCCGCTGGCGCACGCAGCTCTCTGCACCCTTTAGCAGCGCGCGCGAGGAGTTCCGTGCTGTGACCCGGGAGCTGCCGGTAGAAAGGGATAAAATCGCCGATCCGGAGGTTGGCGTGTGAACACTTTCTGATGATCTCACTGCCTTCCGTTGTCTCCACCAATGTGTCCTAGTAGCCCTGGGCTCTTCCTGCAGACACTGGCGGGGAGATAAAGACAAAAAGCCGTCAGAATGGCTTTTTGCACTGGATGTTGCTTCCCAGAAGACAGGGCACAGAAAGAGTCAGGACCGTACGGAGAAGAATTTGACGAGACTGTCAAGGTGTGCAGTTGTGGAAGTGCCCATTAGAATTTGCTGGAGAGTTGAGTGCGGGAAAGAGAGGTGGATTTTTGGAGTCACTGAAGAATGGGAAGCTGCGCGACTGAGCTAAGCAAGAGAGAAAGGAAAGTAGAAAAGGGGAAGGACGGACTGCAGGAGGTCTCTGAAGGACCGAGAGTAAAGCAAGGAAACGGGAACGGCTCGACAAAGAAAAGACCGGTGAGTGTTCCGAGGGAATACTTTATGGAGCAGAGGGAGGGACGGACGGGAGGCTAGTTGGGAGACGGAGCTCTGTGAAGAACCTGCCAGGCAGGACGGCAGCCTCCCTCCCTGGAGGGACCTGCACGGCAACTCCAGCCGCGGCCCCCCGGTCGCCGGGCGCCAGCCTTGCGCACCGAGCAGAACCGCGGCCAGCGCCGCCAGTCCCGCTCTCCGCTGGCGCCGAAAGCGCCCATCCGCCGCCCGGCTTCTCGCTGCCTCCGATAGCCCCGTCTCTGCTCCGGCCGGGCCGCCTCCTCTCCGCTGCCTCTCCGCTTCCTCTCCCTCCTCTGTCTTCGTCTCCGTCCACTGTTCTCGTCTCCGTCCACGGTCCTCCTCATCCAACTAAGCCCGGGTACTGTACCGGGGCGCCGACGCCTCTCGGGCTCTCGTCGGTGCGGGCTGGATCCGGAGGGCCGGCGAGAGCGGCGGCAGCGGGGCGGCGTTCGGAGCTCTGCGCCGCGGAGGCGGCGGGGCCGGGCTAGGTGGGAGGGCTGAGGATTGGTCTCGAGGAGTTCAAGATTGACAGACCATGAGCTTTTTTCGTGGCCATCATCTCTTCCTTCTCATCTCTCTTTTGCTGGCCCGGGGGGACTCCTGAATTGTCCTCCACGGCAGGCGCTTTTGAGAATGCTCGAGGGGCACGAGACGCAGAACATCCCTCCCGGCTCAGCTCCCCGGGTCAGCCTCTCCTCGTCTGTCTCGGGGAGCATCCCTGCTGGCAGCAGGAGCAATTCTGCTAGCCACAAAGACCACCTGGGCTTTTGTCAGGGGCTGTGGTACGAGTGCTACGGCCAGGCAGTGCATGGGAGAAGCAGCATCCCCAGAGAAAGCTCGGACGTGGCACAGAATCTCCGAACTTCTTTGGACTTCCTGGCGATGCAGCCTCTGTGAGGAGAGCTCTTGTGTGTCCCTCCTGCTGCTCCTCTTGCTCAGAGGACAAGAGAAGAGCCTGTCACACCTGAACTGGATGTGGTGGAAGCAGCACATCTGCAGCAGGTTGAGGGGCAGAGTGCCGAGGCGGAACTGGTTGAGGAGGGCAGGGGAGGGAGAAGAAAGCAGAGGAGGGAGAGGAGGCGGGGAGGAGGCGGACCGGCCGGAGCAGAGAGACGGGGCTGTTGGGGGCAGCGGGAGGCCGGGCGGCGGATCGCTGGATGCGGCTCTTTGGGGAGCGGGGCTGGCGGCGCTGGCCGCGGTTCTGCTCGGTGCGCAAGGCTGGCGCCCGGGGACCGTGGTGGCCGCGAATGAGGTGGCCGTGCAGGTCCCTCGAGGCTGCCGTCCTGCCTGGCAGGTTCTTCACAGAGCTCAGTCTCCCAACTAGCCTCCCGTCCGTCCCCCCCTCTGCTCCATAAAGCATTCCCACGAAACACTCACCACTCTTATTTTTGTGAAGCCATTCTTTTCCCTTGCTTTTCTCTCTGTCCTTTAGAGAACTCCTGCGGTCCGTGCTTTGTGTAGTAGTGAAACGCCCTTTTTTCATAGGGGCGCTACATTGCTGCCCTGTAGAAAGTATTAAACGAGTTGTGCATTTCTAAGAAAAGCCCCTGAAAGCTCCAAAGGCGACCGTGTCAATGAATCCCTGTCTGCCAGGGCGAAGGAATACAGCGCCGTGTCCCCAAGAGGGGGTCCGGAGAGTTAGAGGAAGGTCCAACGTCCATCTCCCGACAACGACAGCCGCCCCGCTGGCGCACGCAGCTCTCTGCACCCTTTAGCAGCGCGCGCGAGGAGTTCCGTGCTGTGACCCGGCAGCTGCCGGTAGAAAGGGATAAAATCGCCGACCCGGAGGTTGGCGTGTGAACACTTTCTGATGATCTCACTGCCTTCCGTTGTCTCCACCAATGTGTCCTAGTACCCCTGGGCTCTTCCTGCAGACACTGGCGGGGAGATAAAGACAAAAAGCCGTCAGAATGGCTTTTTGCACTGGATGTTGCTTCCCAGAAGACAGGGCACAGAAAGAGTCAGGACCGTACGGAGAAGAATTTGACGAGACTGTCAAGGTGTGCAGTTGTGGAAGTGCCCATTAGAATAATTTGCTGGAGAGTTGAGTGCGGGAAAGAGAAGTGGATTTTTGGAGTCACTGAAGAATGGGAAGCTGCGCGACTCAGCTAAGCAAGAGAGAAAGGAAAGTAGAAAAGGGGAAGGACGGACTGCAGGAGGTCTCTGAAGGACCGAGAGTAAAGCAAGGAAACGGGAACGGCTCGACAAAGAAAAGACCGGTGAGTGTTCCGAGGGAATACTTTATGGAGAAGAGGGAGGGACGGACGGGAGGCTAGTTGGGAGACGGAGCTCTGTGAAGAACCTGCCAGGCAGGACGGCAGCCTCCCTCCCTGGAGGGACCTGCACGGCAACTCCAGCCGCGGCCCCCCGGTCGCCGGGCGCCAGCCTTGCGCACCGAGCAGAACCGCGGCCAGCGCCGCCAGTCCCGCTCTCCGCTGGCGCCGAAAGCGCCCATCCGCCGCCCGGCTTCTCGCTGCCTCCGATAGCCCCGTCTCTGCTCCGGCCGGGCCGCCTCCTCACCGCTGCCTCTCCGCTTCCTCTCCCTCCTCTGTCTTCGTCTCCGTCCACTGTTCTCGTCTCCGTCCATGGTCCTTCTCATCCAAATAAGCCCGGGTACTGTACCGGGGCGCCGACGCCTCTCGGGCTCTCGTCGGTGCGGGCTGGATCCGGAGGGCCGGCGAGAGCGGCGGCAGCGGGGCGGCGTTCGGAGCTCTGCGCCGCGGAGGCGGCGGGGCCGGGCTAGGTGGGAGGGCTGAGGATTGGTCTCGAGGAGTTCAAGATTGACAGACCATGAGCTTTTTTCGTGGCCATCATCTCTTCCTTCTCATCTCTCTTTTGCTGGCCCGGGGGGACTCCTGAATTGTCCTCCACGGCAGGCGCTTTTGAGAATGCTCGAGGGGCACGAGACGCAGAACATCCCTCCCGGCTCAGCTCCCCGGGTCAGCCTCTCCTCGTCTGTCTCGGGGAGCATCCCTGCTGGCAGCAGGAGCAATTCTGCTAGCCACAAAGACCACCTGGGCTTTTGTCAGGGGCTGTGGTACGAGTGCTACGGCGAGGCAGTGCATGGGAGAAGCAGCATCCCCAGAGAAAGCTCGGACGTGGCACAGAATCTCCGAACTTCTTTGGACTTCCTGGCGATGCAGCCTCTGTGAGGAGAGCTCTTGTGTGTCCCTCCTGCTGCTCCTCTTGCTCAGAGGACAAGAGAAGAGCCTGTCACACCTGAACTGGATGTGGTGGAAGCAGCACATCTGCAGCAGGTTGAGGGGCAGAGTGCCGAGGCGGAACTGGTTGAGGAGGGCAGGGGAGGGAGAAGAAAGCAGAGGAGGGAGAGGAGGCGGGGAGGAGGCGGACCGGCCGGAGCAGAGAGACGGGGCTGTTGGGGGCAGCGGGAGGCCGGGCGGCGGATCGCTGGATGCGGCTCTTTGGGGAGCGGGGCTGGCGGCGCTGGCCGCGGTTCTGCTCGGTGCGCAAGGCTGGCGCCCGGGGACCGTGGTGGCCGCGAATGAGGTGGCCGTGCAGGTCCCTCGAGGCTGCCGTCCTGCCTGGCAGGTTCTTCACAGAGCTCAGTCTCCCAACTAGCCTCCCGTCCGTCCCCCCCTCTGCTCCATAAAGCATTCCCAAGAAACACTCACCACTCTTATTTTTGTGAAGCCATTCTTTTCCCTTGCTTTTCTCTCTGTCCTTTAGAGAACTCCTGCGGTCCGTGCTTTGTGTAGTAGTGAAACGCCCTTTTTTCATAGGGGCGCTACATTGCTGCCCTGTAGAAAGTATTAAACGAGTTGTGCATTTCTAAGAAAAGCCCCTGAAAGCTCCAAAGGCGACCGTGTCAATGAATCCCTGTCTGCCAGGGCGAAGGAATACAGCGCCGTGTCCCCAAGAGGGGGTCCGGAGAGTTAGAGGAAGGTCCAACGTCCATCTCCCGACAACGACAGCCGCCCCGCTGGCGCACGCAGCTCTCTGCACCCTTTAGCAGCGCGCGCGAGGAGTTCCGTGCTGTGACCCGGCAGCTGCCGGTAGAAAGGGATAAAATCGCCGACCCGGAGGTTGGCGTGTGAACACTTTCTGATGATCTCACTGCCTTCCGTTGTCTCCACCAATGTGTCCTAGTACCCCTGGGCTCTTCCTGCAGACACTGGCGGGGAGATAAAGACAAAAAGCCGTCAGAATGGCTTTTTGCACTGGATGTTGCTTCCCAGAAGACAGGGCACAGAAAGAGTCAGGACCGTACGGAGAAGAATTTGACGAGACTGTCAAGGTGTGCAGTTGTGGAAGTGCCCATTAGAATAATTTGCTGGAGAGTTGAGTGCGGGAAAGAGAAGTGGATTTTTGGAGTCACTGAAGAATGGGAAGCTGCGCGACTCAGCTAAGCAAGAGAGAAAGGAAAGTAGAAAAGGGGAAGGACGGACTGCAGGAGGTCTCTGAAGGACCGAGAGTAAAGCAAGGAAACGGGAACGGCTCGACAAAGAAAAGACCGGTGAGTGTTCCGAGGGAATACTTTATGGAGAAGAGGGAGGGACGGACGGGAGGCTAGTTGGGAGACGGAGCTCTGTGAAGAACCTGCCAGGCAGGACGGCAGCCTCCCTCCCTGGAGGGACCTGCACGGCAACTCCAGCCGCGGCCCCCCGGTCGCCGGGCGCCAGCCTTGCGCACCGAGCAGAACCGCGGCCAGCGCCGCCAGTCCCGCTCTCCGCTGGCGCCGAAAGCGCCCATCCGCCGCCCGGCTTCTCGCTGCCTCCGATAGCCCCGTCTCTGCTCCGGCCGGGCCGCCTCCTCACCGCTGCCTCTCCGCTTCCTCTCCCTCCTCTGTCTTCGTCTCCGTCCACTGTTCTCGTCTCCGTCCATGGTCCTTCTCATCCAAATAAGCCCGGGTACTGTACCGGGGCGCCGACGCCTCTCGGGCTCTCGTCGGTGCGGGCTGGATCCGGAGGGCCGGCGAGAGCGGCGGCAGCGGGGCGGCGTTCGGAGCTCTGCGCCGCGGAGGCGGCGGGGCCGGGCTAGGTGGGAGGGCTGAGGATTGGTCTCGAGGAGTTCAAGATTGACAGACCATGAGCTTTTTTCGTGGCCATCATCTCTTCCTTCTCATCTCTCTTTTGCTGGCCCGGGGGGACTCCTGAATTGTCCTCCACGGCAGGCGCTTTTGAGAATGCTCGAGGGGCACGAGACGCAGAACATCCCTCCCGGCTCAGCTCCCCGGGTCAGCCTCTCCTCGTCTGTCTCGGGGAGCATCCCTGCTGGCAGCAGGAGCAATTCTGCTAGCCACAAAGACCACCTGGGCTTTTGTCAGGGGCTGTGGTACGAGTGCTACGGCGAGGCAGTGCATGGGAGAAGCAGCATCCCCAGAGAAAGCTCGGACGTGGCACAGAATCTCCGAACTTCTTTGGACTTCCTGGCGATGCAGCCTCTGTGAGGAGAGCTCTTGTGTGTCCCTCCTGCTGCTCCTCTTGCTCAGAGGACAAGAGAAGAGCCTGTCACACCTGAACTGGATGTGGTGGAAGCAGCACATCTGCAGCAGGTTGAGGGGCAGAGTGCCGAGGCGGAACTGGTTGAGGAGGGCAGGGGAGGGAGAAGAAAGCAGAGGAGGGAGAGGAGGCGGGGAGGAGGCGGACCGGCCGGAGCAGAGAGACGGGGCTGTTGGGGGCAGCGGGAGGCCGGGCGGCGGATCGCTGGATGCGGCTCTTTGGGGAGCGGGGCTGGCGGCGCTGGCCGCGGTTCTGCTCGGTGCGCAAGGCTGGCGCCCGGGGACCGTGGTGGCCGCGAATGAGGTGGCCGTGCAGGTCCCTCGAGGCTGCCGTCCTGCCTGGCAGGTTCTTCACAGAGCTCAGTCTCCCAACTAGCCTCCCGTCCGTCCCCCCCTCTGCTCCATAAAGCATTCCCAAGAAACACTCACCACTCTTATTTTTGTGAAGCCATTCTTTTCCCTTGCTTTTCTCTCTGTCCTTTAGAGAACTCCTGCGGTCCGTGCTTTGTGTAGTAGTGAAACGCCCTTTTTTCATAGGGGCGCTACATTGCTGCCCTGTAGAAAGTATTAAACGAGTTGTGCATTTCTAAGAAAAGCCCCTGAAAGCTCCAAAGGCGACCGTGTCAATGAATCCCTGTCTGCCAGGGCGAAGGAATACAGCGCCGTGTCCCCAAGAGGGGGTCCGGAGAGTTAGAGGAAGGTCCAACGTCCATCTCCCGACAACGACAGCCGCCCCGCTGGCGCACGCAGCTCTCTGCACCCTTTAGCAGCGCGCGCGAGGAGTTCCGTGCTGTGACCCGGGAGCTGCCGGTAGAAAGGGATAAAATCGCCGATCCGGAGGTTGGCGTGTGAACACTTTCTGATGATCTCACTGCCTTCCGTTGTCTCCACCAATGTGTCCTAGTACCCCTGGGCTCTTCCTGCAGACACTGGCGGGGAGATAAAGACAAAAAGCCGTCAGAATGGCTTTTTGCACTGGAGGTTGCTTCCCAGAAGACAGGGCACAGAAAGAGTCAGGACCGTACGGAGAAGAATTTGACGAGACTGTCAAGGTGTGCAGTTGTGGAAGTGCCCATTAGAATTTGCTGGAGAGTTGAGTGCGGGAAAGAGAGGTGGATTTTTGGAGTCACTGAAGAATGGGAAGCTGCGCGACTCAGCTAAGCAAGAGAGAAAGGAAAGTAGAAAAGGGGAAGGACGGACTGCAGGAGGTCTCTGAAGGACCGAGAGTAAAGCAAGGAAACGGGAACGGCTCGACAAAGAAAAGACCGGTGAGTGTTCCGAGGGAATACTTTATGGAGCAGAGGGAGGGACGGACGGGAGGCTAGTTGGGAGACGGAGCTCTGTGAAGAACCTGCCAGGCAGGACGGCAGCCTCCCTCCCTGGAGGGACCTGCACGGCAACTCCAGCCGCGGCCCCCCGGTCGCCGGGCGCCAGCCTTGCGCACCGAGCAGAACCGCGGCCAGCGCCGCCAGTCCCGCTCTCCGCTGGCGCCGAAAGCGCCCATCCGCCGCCCGGCTTCTCGCTGCCTCCGATAGCCCCGTCTCTGCTCCGGCCGGGCCGCCTCCTCTCCGCTGCCTCTCCGCTTCCTCTCCCTCCTCTGTCTTCGTCTCCGTCCACTGTTCTCGTCTCCGTCCACGGTCCTCCTCATCCAACTAAGCCCGGGTACTGTACCGGGGCGCCGACGCCTCTCGGGCTCTCGTCGGTGCGGGCTGGATCCGGAGGGCCGGCGAGAGCGGCGGCAGCGGGGCGGCGTTCGGAGCTCTGCGCCGCGGAGGCGGCGGGGCCGGGCTAGGTGGGAGGGCTGAGGATTGGTCTCGAGGAGTTCAAGATTGACAGACCATGAGCTTTTTTCGTGGCCATCATCTCTTCCTTCTCATCTCTCTTTTGCTGGCCCGGGGGGACTCCTGAATTGTCCTCCACGGCAGGCGCTTTTGAGAATGCTCGAGGGGCACGAGACGCAGAACATCCCTCCCGGCTCAGCTCCCCGGGTCAGCCTCTCCTCGTCTGTCTCGAGGAGCATCCCTGCTGGCAGCAGGAGCAATTCTGCTAGCCACAAAGACCACCTGGGCTTTTGTCAGGGGCTGTGGTACGAGTGCTACGGCGAGGCAGTGCATGGGAGAAGCAGCATCCCCAGAGAAAGCTCGGACGTGGCACAGAATCTCCGAACTTCTTTGGACTTCCTGGCGATGCAGCCTCTGTGAGGAGAGCTCTTGTGTGTCCCTCCTGCTGCTCCTCTTGCTCAGAGGACAAGAGAAGAGCCTGTCACACCTGAACTGGATGTGGTGGAAGCAGCACATCTGCAGCAGGTTGAGGGGCAGAGTGCCGAGGCGGAACTGGTTGAGGAGGGCAGGGGAGGGAGAAGAAAGCAGAGGAGGGAGAGGAGGCGGGGAGGAGGCGGACCGGCCGGAGCAGAGAGACGGGGCTGTTGGGGGCAGCGGGAGGCCGGGCGGCGGATCGCTGGATGCGGCTCTTTGGGGAGCGGGGCTGGCGGCGCTGGCCGCGGTTCTGCTCGGTGCGCAAGGCTGGCGCCCGGGGACCGTGGTGGCCGCGAATGAGGTGGCCGTGCAGGTCCCTCGAGGCTGCCGTCCTGCCTGGCAGGTTCTTCACAGAGCTCAGTCTCCCAACTAGCCTCCCGTCCGTCCCCCCCTCTGCTCCATAAAGCATTCCCAAGAAACACTCACCACTCTTATTTTTGTGAAGCCATTCTTTTCCCTTGCTTTTCTCTCTGTCCTTTAGAGAACTCCTGCGGTCCGTGCTTTGTGTAGTAGTGAAACGCCCTTTTTTCATAGGGGCGCTACATTGCTGCCCTGTAGAAAGTATTAAACGAGTTGTGCATTTCTAAGAAAAGCCCCTGAAAGCTCCAAAGGCGACCGTGTCAATGAATCCCTGTCTGCCAGGGCGAAGGAATACAGCGCCGTGTCCCCAAGAGGGGGTCCGGAGAGTTAGAGGAAGGTCCAACGTCCATCTCCCGACAACGACAGCCGCCCCGCTGGCGCACGCAGCTCTCTGCACCCTTTAGCAGCGCGCGCGAGGAGTTCCGTGCTGTGACCCGGGAGCTGCCGGTAGAAAGGGATAAAATCGCCGATCCGGAGGTTGGCGTGTGAACACTTTCTGATGATCTCACTGCCTTCCGTTGTCTCCACCAATGTGTCCTAGTACCCCTGGGCTCTTCCTGCAGACACTGGCGGGGAGATAAAGACAAAAAGCCGTCAGAATGGCTTTTTGCACTGGATGTTGCTTCCCAGAAGACAGGGCACAGAAAGAGTCAGGACCGTACGGAGAAGAATTTGACGAGACTGTCAAGGTGTGCAGTTGTGGAAGTGCCCATTAGAATTTGCTGGAGAGTTGAGTGCGGGAAAGAGAGGTGGATTTTTGGAGTCACTGAAGAATGGGAAGCTGCGCGACTCAGCTAAGCAAGAGAGAAAGGAAAGTAGAAAAGGGGAAGGACGGACTGCAGGAGGTCTCTGAAGGACCGAGAGTAAAGCAAGGAAACGGGAACGGCTCGACAAAGAAAAGACCGGTGAGTGTTCCGAGGGAATACTTTATGGAGCAGAGGGAGGGACGGACGGGAGGCTAGTTGGGAGACGGAGCTCTGTGAAGAACCTGCCAGGCAGGACGGCAGCCTCCCTCCCTGGAGGGACCTGCACGGCAACTCCAGCCGCGGCCCCCCGGTCGCCGGGCGCCAGCCTTGCGCACCGAGCAGAACCGCGGCCAGCGCCGCCAGTCCCGCTCTCCGCTGGCGCCGAAAGCGCCCATCCGCCGCCCGGCTTCTCGCTGCCTCCGATAGCCCCGTCTCTGCTCCGGCCGGGCCGCCTCCTCTCCGCTGCCTCTCCGCTTCCTCTCCCTCCTCTGTCTTCGTCTCCGTCCACTGTTCTCGTCTCCGTCCACGGTCCTCCTCATCCAACTAAGCCCGGGTACTGTACCGGGGCGCCGACGCCTCTCGGGCTCTCGTCGGTGCGGGCTGGATCCGGAGGGCCGGCGAGAGCGGCGGCAGCGGGGCGGCGTTCGGAGCTCTGCGCCGCGGAGGCGGCGGGGCCGGGCTAGGTGGGAGGGCTGAGGATTGGTCTCGAGGAGTTCAAGATTGACAGACCATGAGCTTTTTTCGTGGCCATCATCTCTTCCTTCTCATCTCTCTTTTGCTGGCCCGGGGGGACTCCTGAATTGTCCTCCACGGCAGGCGCTTTTGAGAATGCTCGAGGGGCACGAGACGCAGAACATCCCTCCCGGCTCAGCTCCCCGGGTCAGCCTCTCCTCGTCTGTCTCGAGGAGCATCCCTGCTGGCAGCAGGAGCAATTCTGCTAGCCACAAAGACCACCTGGGCTTTTGTCAGGGGCTGTGGTACGAGTGCTACGGCGAGGCAGTGCATGGGAGAAGCAGCATCCCCAGAGAAAGCTCGGACGTGGCACAGAATCTCCGAACTTCTTTGGACTTCCTGGCGATGCAGCCTCTGTGAGGAGAGCTCTTGTGTGTCCCTCCTGCTGCTCCTCTTGCTCAGAGGACAAGAGAAGAGCCTGTCACACCTGAACTGGATGTGGTGGAAGCAGCACATCTGCAGCAGGTTGAGGGGCAGAGTGCCGAGGCGGAACTGGTTGAGGAGGGCAGGGAAGGGAGAAGAAAGCAGAGGAGGGAGAGGAGGCGGGGAGGAGGCGGACCGGCCGGAGCAGAGAGACGGGGCTGTTGGGGGCAGCGGGAGGCCGGGCGGCGGATCGCTGGATGCGGCTCTTTGGGGAGCGGGGCTGGCGGCGCTGGCCGCGGTTCTGCTCGGTGCGCAAGGCTGGCGCCCGGGGACCGTGGTGGCCGCGAATGAGGTGGCCGTGCAGGTCCCTCGAGGCTGCCGTCCTGCCTGGCAGGTTCTTCACAGAGCTCAGTCTCCCAACTAGCCTCCCGTCCGTCCCCCCCTCTGCTCCATAAAGCATTCCCAAGAAACACTCACCACTCTTATTTTTGTGAAGCCATTCTTTTCCCTTGCTTTTCTCTCTGTCCTTTAGAGAACTCCTGCGGTCCGTGCTTTGTGTAGTAGTGAAACGCCCTTTTTTCATAGGGGCGCTACATTGCTGCCCTGTAGAAAGTATTAAACGAGTTGTGCATTTCTAAGAAAAGCCCCTGAAAGCTCCAAAGGCGACCGTGTCAATGAATCCCTGTCTGCCAGGGCGAAGGAATACAGCGCCGTGTCCCCAAGAGGGGGTCCGGAGAGTTAGAGGAAGGTCCAACGTCCATCTCCCGACAACGACAGCCGCCCCGCTGGCGCACGCAGCTCTCTGCACCCTTTAGCAGCGCGCGCGAGGAGTTCCGTGCTGTGACCCGGGAGCTGCCGGTAGAAAGGGATAAAATCGCCGATCCGGAGGTTGGCGTGTGAACACTTTCTGATGATCTCACTGCCTTCCGTTGTCTCCACCAATGTGTCCTAGTACCCCTGGGCTCTTCCTGCAGACACTGGCGGGGAGATAAAGACAAAAAGCCGTCAGAATGGCTTTTTGCACTGGATGTTGCTTCCCAGAAGACAGGGCACAGAAAGAGTCAGGACCGTACGGAGAAGAATTTGACGAGACTGTCAAGGTGTGCAGTTGTGGAAGTGCCCATTAGAATAATTTGCTGGAGAGTTGAGTGCGGGAAAGAGAAGTGGATTTTTGGAGTCACTGAAGAATGGGAAGCTGCGCGACTCAGCTAAGCAAGAGAGAAAGGAAAGTAGAAAAGGGGAAGGACGGACTGCAGGAGGTCTCTGAAGGACCGAGAGTAAAGCAAGGAAACGGGAACGGCTCGACAAAGAAAAGACCGGTGAGTGTTCCGAGGGAATACTTTATGGAGCAGAGGGAGGGACGGACGGGAGGCTAGTTGGGAGACGGAGCTCTGTGAAGAACCTGCCAGGCAGGACGGCAGCCTCCCTCCCTGGAGGGACCTGCACGGCAACTCCAGCCGCGGCCCCCCGGTCGCCGGGCGCCAACCTTGCGCACGGAGCAGAACCGCGGCCAGCGCCGCCAGTCCCGCTCTCCGCTGGCGCCGAAAGCGCCCATCCGCCGCCCGGCTTCTCGCTGCCTCCGATAGCCCCGTCTCTGCTCCGGCCGGGCCGCCTCCTCTCCGCTGCCTCTCCGCTTCCTCTCCCTCCTCTGTCTTCGTCTCCGTCCACTGTTCTCGTCTCCGTCCACGGTCCTTCTCATCCAAATAAGCCCGGGTACTGTACCGGGGCGCCGACGCCTCTCGGGCTCTCGTCGGTGCGGGCTGGATCCGGAGGGCCGGCGAGAGCGGCGGCAGCGGGGCGGCGTTCGGAGCTCTGCGCCGCGGAGGCGGCGGGGCCGGGCTAGGTGGGAGGGCTGAGGATTGGTCTCGAGGAGTTCAAGATTGACAGACCATGAGCTTTTTTCGTGGCCATCATCTCTTCCTTCTCATCTCTCTTTTGCTGGCCCGGGGGGACTCCTGAATTGTCCTCCACGGCAGGCGCTTTTGAGAATGCTCGAGGGGCACGAGACGCAGAACATCCCTCCCGGCTCAGCTCCCCGGGTCAGCCTCTCCTCGTCTGTCTCGAGGAGCATCCCTGCTGGCAGCAGGAGCAATTCTGCTAGCCACAAAGACCACCTGGGCTTTTGTCAGGGGCTGTGGTACGAGTGCTACGGCCAGGCAGTGCATGGGAGAAGCAGCATCCCCAGAGAAAGCTCGGACGTGGCACAGAATCTCCGAACTTCTTTGGACTTCCTGGCGATGCAGCCTCTGTGAGGAGAGCTCTTGTGTGTCCCTCCTGCTGCTCCTCTTGCTCAGAGGACAAGAGAAGAGCCTGTCACACCTGAACTGGATGTGGTGGAAGCAGCACATCTGCAGCAGGTTGAGGGGCAGAGTGCCGAGGCGGAACTGGTTGAGGAGGGCAGGGGAGGGAGAAGAAAGCAGAGGAGGGAGAAGAGGCGGGGAGGAGGCGGACCGACCGGAGCAGAGAGACGGGGCTGTTGGGGGCAGCGGGAGGCCGGGCGGCGGATCGCTGGATGCGGCTCTTTGGGGAGCGGGGCTGGCGGCGCTGGCCGCGGTTCTGCTCGGTGCGCAAGGCTGGCGCCCGGGGACCGTGGTGGCCGCGAATGAGGTGGCCGTGCAGGTCCCTCGAGGCTGCCGTCCTGCCTGGCAGGTTCTTCACAGAGCTCAGTCTCCCAACTAGCCTCCCGTCCGTCCCCCCCTCTGCTCCATAAAGCATTCCCACGAAACACTCACCACTCTTATTTTTGTGAAGCCATTCTTTTCCCTTGCTTTTCTCTCTGTCCTTTAGAGAACTCCTGCGGTCCGTGCTTTGTGTAGTAGTGAAACGCCCTTTTTTCATAGGGGCGCTACATTGCTGCCCTGTAGAAAGTATTAAACGAGTTGTGCATTTCTAAGAAAATCCCCTGAAAGCTCCAAAGGCGACCGTGTCAATGAATCCCTGTCTGCCAGGGCGAAGGAATACAGCGCCGTGTCCCCAAGAGGGGGTCCGGAGAGTTAGAGGAAGGTCCAACGTCCATCTCCCGACAACGACAGCCGCCCCGCTGGCGCACGCAGCTCTCTGCACCCTTTAGCAGCGCGCGCGAGGAGTTCCGTGCTGTGACCCGGGAGCTGCCGGTAGAAAGGGATAAAATCGCCGATCCGGAGGTTGGCGTGTGAACACTTTCTGATGATCTCACTGCCTTCCGTTGTCTCCACCAATGTGTCCTAGTACCCCTGGGCTCTTCCTGCAGACACTGGCGGGGAGATAAAGACAAAAAGCCGTCAGAATGGCTTTTTGCACTGGATGTTGCTTCCCAGAAGACAGGGCACAGAAAGAGTCAGGACCGTACGGAGAAGAATTTGACGAGACTGTCAAGGTGTGCAGTTGTGGAAGTGCCCATTAGAATAATTTGCTGGAGAGTTGAGTGCGGGAAAGAGAAGTGGATTTTTGGAGTCACTGAAGAATGGGAAGCTGCGCGACTCAGCTAAGCAAGAGAGAAAGGAAAGTAGAAAAGGGGAAGGACGGACTGCAGGAGGTCTCTGAAGGACCGAGAGTAAAGCAAGGAAACGGGAACGGCTCGATAAAGAAAAGACCGGTGAGTGTTCCGAGGGAATACTTTATGGAGCAGAGGGAGGGACGGACGGGAGGCTAGTTGGGAGACGGAGCTCTGTGAAGAACCTGCCAGGCAGGACGGCAGCCTCCCTCCCTGGAGGGACCTGCACGGCAACTCCAGCCGCGGCCCCCCGGTCGCCGGGCGCCAACCTTGCGCACGGAGCAGAACCGCGGCCAGCGCCGCCAGTCCCGCTCTCCGCTGGCACCGAAAGCGCCCATCCGCCGCCCGGCTTCTCGCTGCCTCCGATAGCCCCGTCTCTGCTCCGGCCGGGCCGCCTCCTCTCCGCTGCCTCTCCGCTTCCTCTCCCTCCTCTGTCTTCGTCTCCGTCCACTGTTCTCGTCTCCGTCCACGGTCCTCCTCATCCAACTAAGCCCGGGTACTGTACCGGGGCGCCGACGCCTCTCGGGCTCTCGTCGGTGCGGGCTGGATCCGGAGGGCCGGCGAGAGCGGCGGCAGCGGGGCGGCGTTCGGAGCTCTGCGCCGCGGAGGCGGCGGGGCCGGGCTAGGTGGGAGGGCTGAGGATTGGTCTCGAGGAGTTCAAGATTGACAGACCATGAGCTTTTTTCGTGGCCATCATCTCTTCCTTCTCATCTCTCTTTTGCTGGCCCGGGGGGACTCCTGAATTGTCCTCCACGGCAGGCGCTTTTGAGAATGCTCGAGGGGCACGAGACGCAGAACATCCCTCCCGGCTCAGCTCCCCGGGTCAGCCTCTCCTCGTCTGTCTCGGGGAGCATCCCTGCTGGCAGCAGGAGCAATTCTGCTAGCCACAAAGACCACCTGGGCTTTTGTCAGGGGCTGTGGTACGAGTGCTACGGCCAGGCAGTGCATGGGAGAAGCAGCATCCCCAGAGAAAGCTCGGACGTGGCACAGAATCTCCGAACTTCTTTGGACTTCCTGGCGATGCAGCCTCTGTGAGGAGAGCTCTTGTGTGTCCCTCCTGCTGCTCCTCTTGCTCAGAGGACAAGAGAAGAGCCTGTCACACCTGAACTGGATGTGGTGGAAGCAGCACATCTGCAGCAGGTTGAGGGGCAGAGTGCCGAGGCGGAACTGGTTGAGGAGGGCAGGGGAGGGAGAAGAAAGCAGAGGAGGGAGAGGAGGCGGGGAGGAGGCGGACCGGCCGGAGCAGAGAGACGGGGCTGTTGGGGGCAGCGGGAGGCCGGGCGGCGGATCGCTGGATGCGGCTCTTCGGGGAGCGGGGCTGGCGGCGCTGGCCGCGGTTCTGCTCGGTGCGCAAGGCTGGCGCCCGGGGACCGTGGTGGCCGCGAATGAGGTGGCCGTGCAGGTCCCTCGAGGCTGCCGTCCTGCCTGGCAGGTTCTTCACAGAGCTCAGTCTCCCAACTAGCCTCCCGTCCGTCCCCCCCTCTGCTCCATAAAGCATTCCCACGAAACACTCACCACTCTTATTTTTGTGAAGCCATTCTTTTCCCTTGCTTTTCTCTCTGTCCTTTAGAGAACTCCTGCGGTCCGTGCTTTGTGTAGTAGTGAGACGCCCTTTTTTCATAGGGGCGCTAAATTGCTGCCCTGTAGAAAGTATTAAACGAGTTGTGCATTTCTAAGAAAATCCCCTGAAAGCTCCAAAGGCGACCGTGTCAATGAATCCCTGTCTGCCAGGGCGAAGGAATACAGCGCCGTGTCCCCAAGAGGGGGTCCGGAGAGTTAGAGGAAGGTCCAACGTCCATCTCCCGACAACGACAGCCGCCCCGCTGGCGCACGCAGCTCTCTGCACCCTTTAGCAGCGCGCGCGAGGAGTTCCGTGCTGTGACCCGGGAGCTGCCGGTAGAAAGGGATAAAATCGCCGATCCGGAGGTTGGCGTGTGAACACTTTCTGATGATCTCACTGCCTTCCGTTGTCTCCACCAATGTGTCCTAGTACCCCTGGGCTCTTCCTGCAGACACTGGCGGGGAGATAAAGACAAAAAGCCGTCAGAATGGCTTTTTGCACTGGATGTTGCTTCCCAGAAGACAGGGCACAGAAAGAGTCAGGACCGTACGGAGAAGAATTTGACGAGACTGTCAAGGTGTGCAGTTGTGGAAGTGCCCATTAGAATTTGCTGGAGAGTTGAGTGCGGGAAAGAGAAGTGGATTTTTGGAGTCACTGAAGAATGGGAAGCTGCGCGACTGAGCTAAGCAAGAGAGAAAGGAAAGTAGAAAAGGGGAAGGACGGACTGCAGGAGGTCTCTGAAGGACCGAGAGTAAAGCAAGGAAACGGGAACGGCTCGACAAAGAAAAGACCGGTGAGTGTTCCGAGGGAATACTTTATGGAGCAGAGGGAGGGACGGACGGGAGGCTAGTTGGGAGACGGAGCTCTGTGAAGAACCTGCCAGGCAGGACGGCAGCCTCCCTCCCTGGAGGGACCTGCACGGCAACTCCAGCCGCGGCCCCCCGGTCGCCGGGCGCCAGCCTTGCGCACCGAGCAGAACCGCGGCCAGCGCCGCCAGTCCCGCTCTCCGCTGGCACCGAAAGCGCCCATCCGCCGCCCGGCTTCTCGCTGCCTCCGATAGCCCCGTCTCTGCTCCGGCCGGGCCGCCTCCTCTCCACTGCCTCTCCGCTTCCTCTCCCTCCTCTGTCTTCGTCTCCGTCCACTGTTCTCGTCTCCGTCCATGGTCCTTCTCATCCAACTAAGCCCGGGTACTGTACCGGGGCGCCGACGCCTCTCGGGCTCTCGTCGGGTGCGGGCTGGATCCGGAGGGCCGGCGAGAGCGGCGGCAGCGGGGCGGCGTTCGGAGCTCTGCGCCGCGGAGGCGGCGGGGCCGGGCTAGGTGGGAGGGCTGAGGATTGGTCTCGAGGAGTTCAAGATTGACAGACCATGAGCTTTTTTCGTGGCCATCATCTCTTCCTTCTCATCTCTCTTTTGCTGGCCCGGGGGGACTCCTGAATTGTCCTCCACGGCAGGCGCTTTTGAGAATGCTCGAGGGGCACGAGACGCAGAACATCCCTCCCGGCTCAGCTCCCCGGGTCAGCCTCTCCTCGTCTGTCTCGGGGAGCATCCCTGCTGGCAGCAGGAGCAATTCTGCTAGCCACAAAGACCACCTGGGCTTTTGTCAGGGGCTGTGGTACGAGTGCTACGGCGAGGCAGTGCATGGGAGAAGCAGCATCCCCAGAGAAAGCTCGGACGTGGCACAGAATCTCCGAACTTCTTTGGACTTCCTGGCGATGCAGCCTCTGTGAGGAGAGCTCTTGTGTGTCCCTCCTGCTGCTCCTCTTGCTCAGAGGACAAGAGAAGAGCCTGTCACACCTGAACTGGATGTGGTGGAAGCAGCACATCTGCAGCAGGTTGAGGGGCAGAGTGCCGAGGCGGAACTGGTTGAGGAGGGCAGGGGAGGGAGAAGAAAGCAGAGGAGGGAGAGGAGGCGGGGAGGAGGCGGACCGGCCGGAGCAGAGAGACGGGGCTGTTGGGGGCAGCGGGAGGCCGGGCGGCGGATCGCTGGATGCGGCTCTTTGGGGAGCGGGGCTGGCGGCGCTGGCCGCGGTTCTGCTCGGTGCGCAAGGCTGGCGCCCGGGGACCGTGGTGGCCGCGAATGAGGTGGCCGTGCAGGTCCCTCGAGGCTGCCGTCCTGCCTGGCAGGTTCTTCACAGAGCTCAGTCTCCCAACTAGCCTCCCGTCCGTCCCCCCCTCTGCTCCATAAAGCATTCCCAAGAAACACTCACCACTCTTATTTTTGTGAAGCCATTCTTTTCCCTTGCTTTTCTCTCTGTCCTTTAGAGAACTCCTGCGGTCCGTGCTTTGTGTAGTAGTGAGACGCCCTTTTTTCATAGGGGCGCTAAATTGCTGCCCTGTTGAAAGTATTAAACGAGTTGTGCATTTCTAAGAAAAGCCCCTGAAAGCTCCAAAGGCGACCGTGTCAATGAATCCCTGTCTGCCAGGGCGAAGGAATACAGCGCCGTGTCCCCAAGAGGGGGTCCGGAGAGTTAGAGGAAGGTCCAACGTCCATCTCCCGACAACGACAGCCGCCCCGCTGGCGCACGCAGCTCTCTGCACCCTTTAGCAGCGCGCGCGAGGAGTTCCGTGCTGTGACCCGGGAGCTGCCGGTAGAAAGGGATAAAATCGCCGATCCGGAGGTTGGCGTGTGAACACTTTCTGATGATCTCACTGCCTTCCGTTGTCTCCACCAATGTGTCCTAGTACCCCTGGGCTCTTCCTGCAGACACTGGCGGGGAGATAAAGACAAAAAGCCGTCAGAATGGCTTTTTGCACTGGATGTTGCTTCCCAGAAGACAGGGCACAGAAAGAGTCAGGACCGTACGGAGAAGAATTTGACGAGACTGTCAAGGTGTGCAGTTGTGGAAGTGCCCATTAGAATTTGCTGGAGAGTTGAGTGCGGGAAAGAGAAGTGGATTTTTGGAGTCACTGAAGAATGGGAAGCTGCGCGACTGAGCTAAGCAAGAGAGAAAGGAAAGTAGAAAAGGGGAAGGACGGACTGCAGGAGGTCTCTGAAGGACCGAGAGTAAAGCAAGGAAACGGGAACGGCTCGACAAAGAAAAGACCGGTGAGTGTTCCGAGGGAATACTTTATGGAGCAGAGGGAGGGACGGACGGGAGGCTAGTTGGGAGACGGAGCTCTGTGAAGAACCTGCCAGGCAGGACGGCAGCCTCCCTCCCTGGAGGGACCTGCACGGCAACTCCAGCCGCGGCCCCCCGGTCGCCGGGCGCCAGCCTTGCGCACCGAGCAGAACCGCGGCCAGCGCCGCCCGTCCCGCTCTCCGCTGGCGCCGAAAGCGCCCATCCGCCGCCCGGCTTCTCGCTGCCTCCGATAGCCCCGTCTCTGCTCCGGCCGGGCCGCCTCCTCTCCACTGCCTCTCCGCTTCCTCTCCCTCCTCTGTCTTCGTCTCCGTCCACTGTTCTCGTCTCCGTCCATGGTCCTTCTCATCCAAATAAGCCCGGGTACTGTACCGGGGCGCCGACGCCTCTCGGGCTCTCGTCGGGTGCGGGCTGGATCCGGAGGGCCGGCGAGAGCGGCGGCAGCGGGGCGGCGTTCGGAGCTCTGCGCCGCGGAGGCGGCGGGGCCGGGCTAGGTGGGAGGGCTGAGGATTGGTCTCGAGGAGTTCAAGATTGACAGACCATGAGCTTTTTTCGTGGCCATCATCTCTTCCTTCTCATCTCTCTTTTGCTGGCCCGGGGGGACTCCTGAATTGTCCTCCACGGCAGGCGCTTTTGAGAATGCTCGAGGGGCACGAGACGCAGAACATCCCTCCCGGCTCAGCTCCCCGGGTCAGCCTCTCCTCGTCTGTCTCGGGGAGCATCCCTGCTGGCAGCAGGAGCAATTCTGCTAGCCACAAAGACCACCTGGGCTTTTGTCAGGGGCTGTGGTCCGAGTGCTACGGCGAGGCAGTGCATGGGAGAAGCAGCATCCCCAGAGAAAGCTCGGACGTGGCACAGAATCTCCGAACTTCTTTGGACTTCCTGGCGATGCAGCCTCTGTGAGGAGAGCTCTTGTGTGTCCCTCCTGCTGCTCCTCTTGCTCAGAGGACAAGAGAAGAGCCTGTCACACCTGAACTGGATGTGGTGGAAGCAGCACATCTGCAGCAGGTTGAGGGGCAGAGTGCCGAGGCGGAACTGGTTGAGGAGGGCAGGGGAGGGAGAAGAAAGCAGAGGAGGGAGAGGAGGCGGGGAGGAGGCGGACCGGCCGGAGCAGAGAGACGGGGCTGTTGGGGGCAGCGGGAGGCCGGGCGGCGGATCGCTGGATGCGGCTCTTTGGGGAGCGGGGCTGGCGGCGCTGGCCGCGGTTCTGCTCGGTGCGCAAGGCTGGCGCCCGGGGACCGTGGTGGCCGCGAATGAGGTGGCCGTGCAGGTCCCTCGAGGCTGCCGTCCTGCCTGGCAGGTTCTTCACAGAGCTCAGTCTCCCAACTAGCCTCCCGTCCGTCCCCCCCTCTGCTCCATAAAGCATTCCCAAGAAACACTCACCACTCTTATTTTTGTGAAGCCATTCTTTTCCCTTGCTTTTCTCTCTGTCCTTTAGAGAACTCCTGCGGTCCGTGCTTTGTGTAGTAGTGAGACGCCCTTTTTTCATAGGGGCGCTAAATTGCTGCCCTGTTGAAAGTATTAAACGAGTTGTGCATTTCTAAGAAAATCCCCTGAAAGCTCCAAAGGCGACCGTGTCAATGAATCCCTGTCTGCCAGGGCGAAGGAATACAGCGCCGTGTCCCCAAGAGGGGGTCCGGAGAGTTAGAGGAAGGTCCAACGTCCATCTCCCGACAACGACAGCCGCCCCGCTGGCGCACGCAGCTCTCTGCACCCTTTAGCAGCGCGCGCGAGGAGTTCCGTGCTGTGACCCGGGAGCTGCCGGTAGAAAGGGATAAAATCGCCGATCCGGAGGTTGGCGTGTGAACACTTTCTGATGATCTCACTGCCTTCCGTTGTCTCCACCAATGTGTCCTAGTACCCCTGGGCTCTTCCTGCAGACACTGGCGGGGAGATAAAGACAAAAAGCCGTCAGAATGGTTTTTTGCACTGGATGTTGCTTCCCAGAAGACAGGGCACAGAAAGAGTCAGGACCGTACGGAGAAGAATTTGACGAGACTGTCAAGGTGTGCAGTTGTGGAAGTGCCCATTAGAATTTGCTGGAGAGTTGAGTGCGGGAAAGAGAAGTGGATTTTTGGAGTCACTGAAGAATGGGAAGCTGCGCGACTGAGCTAAGCAAGAGAGAAAGGAAAGTAGAAAAGGGGAAGGACGGACTGCAGGAGGTCTCTGAAGGACCGAGAGTAAAGCAAGGAAACGGGAACGGCTCGACAAAGAAAAGACCGGTGAGTGTTCCGAGGGAATACTTTATGGAGCAGAGGGAGGGACGGACGGCAGGCTAGTTGGGAGACGGAGCTCTGTGAAGAACCTGCCAGGCAGGACGGCAGCCTCCCTCCCTGGAGGGACCTGCACGGCAACTCCAGCCGCGGCCCCCCGGTCGCCGGGCGCCAGCCTTGCGCACCGAGCAGAACCGCGGCCAGCGCCGCCCGTCCCGCTCTCCGCTGGCGCCGAAAGCGCCCATCCGCCGCCCGGCTTCTCGCTGCCTCCGATAGCCCCGTCTCTGCTCCGGCCGGGCCGCCTCCTCTCCACTGCCTCTCCGCTTCCTCTCCCTCCTCTGTCTTCGTCTCCGTCCACTGTTCTCGTCTCCGTCCATGGTCCTTCTCATCCAAATAAGCCCGGGTACTGTACCGGGGCGCCGACGCCTCTCGGGCTCTCGTCGGGTGCGGGCTGGATCCGGAGGGCCGGCGAGAGCGGCGGCAGCGGGGCGGCGTTCGGAGCTCTGCGCCGCGGAGGCGGCGGGGCCGGGCTAGGTGGGAGGGCTGAGGATTGGTCTCGAGGAGTTCAAGATTGACAGACCATGAGCTTTTTTCGTGGCCATCATCTCTTCCTTCTCATCTCTCTTTTGCTGGCCCGGGGGGACTCCTGAATTGTCCTCCACGGCAGGCGCTTTTGAGAATGCTCGAGGGGCACGAGACGCAGAACATCCCTCCCGGCTCAGCTCCCCGGGTCAGCCTCTCCTCGTCTGTCTCGGGGAGCATCCCTGCTGGCAGCAGGAGCAATTCTGCTAGCCACAAAGACCACCTGGGCTTTTGTCAGGGGCTGTGGTACGAGTGCTACGGCCAGGCAGTGCATGGGAGAAGCAGCATCCCCAGAGAAAGCTCGGACGTGGCACAGAATCTCCGAACTTCTTTGGACTTCCTGGCGATGCAGCCTCTGTGAGGAGAGCTCTTGTGTGTCCCTCCTGCTGCTCCTCTTGCTCAGAGGACAAGAGAAGAGCCTGTCACACCTGAACTGGATGTGGTGGAAGCAGCACATCTGCAGCAGGTTGAGGGGCAGAGTGCCGAGGCGGAACTGGTTGAGGAGGGCAGGGGAGGGAGAAGAAAGCAGAGGAGGGAGAGGAGGCGGGGAGGAGGCGGACCGGCCGGAGCAGAGAGACGGGGCTGTTGGGGGCAGCGGGAGGCCGGGCGGCGGATCGCTGGATGCGGCTCTTTGGGGAGCGGGGCTGGCGGCGCTGGCCGCGGTTCTGCTCGGTGCGCAAGGCTGGCGCCCGGGGACCGTGGTGGCCGCGAATGAGGTGGCCGTGCAGGTCCCTCGAGGCTGCCGTCCTGCCTGGCAGGTTCTTCACAGAGCTCAGTCTCCCAACTAGCCTCCCGTCCGTCCCCCCCTCTGCTCCATAAAGCATTCCCAAGAAACACTCACCACTCTTATTTTTGTGAAGCCATTCTTTTCCCTTGCTTTTCTCTCTGTCCTTTAGAGAACTCCTGCGGTCCGTGCTTTGTGTAGTAGTGAAACGCCCTTTTTTCATAGGGGCGCTACATTGCTGCCCTGTAGAAAGTATTAAACGAGTTGTGCATTTCTAAGAAAAGCCCCTGAAAGCTCCAAAGGCGACCGTGTCAATGAATCCCTGTCTGCCAGGGCGAAGGAATACAGCGCCGTGTCCCCAAGAGGGGGTCCGGAGAGTTAGAGGAAGGTCCAACGTCCATCTCCCGACAACGACAGCCGCCCCGCTGGCGCACGCAGCTCTCTGCACCCTTTAGCAGCGCGCGCGAGGAGTTCCGTGCTGTGACCCGGGAGCTGCCGGTAGAAAGGGATAAAATCGCCGATCCGGAGGTTGGCGTGTGAACACTTTCTGATGATGCATCAACTATTCTGGTTATAAGCAGTTTGAGGAAGGTTGAACTTTGAACTGTTAGTAATATGCTTAACATTGAATAGGATACAATAACAAAACCATGATCATATTTCCCCAGCCTGTTTCATTTACCCCAATGAAGAGATATTCACAACACTCAGACTGGGATGCTGAAGTGTTTTGCCTTTTTTTTAATAGTTGAAGGACTACAGAGAAGCACTACGATTAGAAGGCACAGTGATACAGAGTAATTAAATACTGTAAAACAATCAGGAATTTAGGATGAATGACAGAAGGACGCAAACTTAACATTTTTCTTTGGTTTCCCTCTGAAAACAATATTCCCATAAAAGCATGCATATTGATGGTTATATAAATTCTTGGATTAAATATACTTTGTGTACTGTATATCTGTAATCTAAGGCAAACTTTTGTCATTCTTCAGTGTTTGAAAATCAAAGGGTAATCTTTGATTTGCCTAGTGGTATAATGTCTCGGATTACCTTTACTCTGAGATTTAGTTAGCTCAAATTTCTTCACAGTGACTCAGTATATCTTTTCTATTTCTTAAAAAAGTTTCTTTTATTTACCATGGGGAAATACGTCAAATGCAATGATTCAGATCATTAATGACTTCAGAGAAACTGCACTATGCAATTTGTGTAGAAGAATACATTCAAACCAGATGGTAGAGAGAGGTAGAAGTTCCCAATGTAATTTACCTTGTTCTTCTGGAAAGCATGTTGATTGCTAATTGACTTCAACAGTTCAGTCCTGCATAGTACTCACGTTGTACTGATGCCACACAGGCTCTGTGTTGTACTGAAGTGTTGGTGTCTCAGAAGGGAAATATCTTACAGGATAACCACAGCACTTTCAGCACAACTTAACCATGATTCACTTTTAACACATAAACAGGATTAAATATGGAGTTTTTTTCCCTTAAAAAAACCTGCAAAAATTCATGGAGTATTCATAGATTTGAATAATTGTAATAATTGCCTTGCTGCATACATTGTGATATTATCTTAATAAAACACCAGCTATATTCACCCACATCTGGAAATTAACACTGTCAAACTAATCTTCAGTAAGATCTTAACCTTTTCTTTATGTTAAATTATTACTTTCACTAGATGGCACTTTGTCTCTCTTCATCACATTGCTAACATTAGAACTCCTTAGTTCAGACAAATGGCCCTTAGTACTTGTATTTACAGACATTTAATGATGTAGTAAAATCTGACAAATAAAGCTTTTTCAAATGAAGATGTGCACAGTGGGAAAGCTTTGTAATGCAGCCTACATACCCCTGTAAAGAAATGGAGGACCCCTTAAAAAGGATTACATATGAAAAATATTTGTGGATAAGCTTTTTTTCTTTTCTCATCTGAAAGATTGAGGGAAGGGAGTATATTGTCACTAAGGGTGTTTGGAGACAGATAGTATTTCTAATAAAGGTGTAAGCCAAATATTAGAGTGCATCTAACCCTGTTTAACACTGTCACAGGTTAACCCTAGCCAGTAACTAAGCACCATACAGCTGCTCACTCACTCCCACACAACAGGATGGTAGCGAGAAGCAGAAAGCTTAAAAAGAAAACTTGTGGGTTGAGGAAAGAAAAGTCTGATAATTTAAAAATAATAATAATAATAATAACAACTATGACAACAACAACAATTTGTAATGAAAAGTATAACAAAGGGAGAGAAAGTTAAAACTCATGAAAAACAAATGTTGCTAATGAAAAACAACTGCTCACCATCAACTAAATGATCATAGAATCACAGAATCATAGAATCAGCCAAGTTGGAAGGGACTTCTGAGATCATCAAGTCCAACTCTTGATCCACTACCACTGTGGTTACTAGACAATGACACTTAGTGCCACATCCAGTCTCAGCTTAAAAACCTCCCTGGGCAGCCCATTCCAATGTCTGATTACCCTTTCTGTAAAGAATTTCTTCCTGATATCTAACCTAAACCTCCCCTGGCAGACCTTAAGACCATACCCTCTTGTCTTATTCATTGTTGCCTGGGAGAAGAGACCAACCCCCACCTGGCTCCAACCTCCTTTCAGGGAGCTGTAGAGAGTGATGAGGTCTCCCCTGATCCTCCTCTTCTCCAGGCTAAACAGCCCCAGCTCCCTCAGCCTCTCCTCATAGGACTTGTGCTCAAGTCCCTTCACCAGCCTCGTTGCCCTTCTCTGGACCTGCTCCAGCACCTCAATATCCTTCCTGAACTGAGTGGCCCAGAACTGGACACAGTACCGAGGTGTGGCCTCACCAGTGCTGAGTACAGGGGAGGAATCACTTCCCTGGTCCTGTTGGCCACACTGTTCCTGATACAGGCCATGCTCAGCCTATTCCTGAGAGGCAGCCCCCAAGCCACTTTACTCCTAGTTTATATGCTGAACATGATGTCATATGGTATAAAATATCTCTTTGGCTGTATCCCTTCCTGACTTCTTGTGTAATCCCATACTTCTTGCTGACCTGACAGCATGAGAAGCTAAAAACTCCTTGACTTAGTGTAAACACCACTTAGTAACAACAAAAACATCAGTGTAGTCTCATAATTATCCTCATACTAAATCCAAAACACAGTACTAGAAGGAACCAGCTAGAAGGAACAAAATTAACTCTATCCCTTCCAAAACTGGGACAATATCCACCCCTTACTTTATACCATGTACATCATGCCCCAGTCCCGTACTTTCCAATAAATCCCAATTAGTCACTATCACCCTTCCTGTCTTTTGATATATACTCACGTATATCACTCCCACAGTCTATGGGCCATCCACTAAAATGTCTGTTGAGCTAGTCATGACTTTGGGCTGTATCTTGATCCTTCTGGACAAGAGAGGTAATGTGTAGGGTTTCATGCTGAAGCCAGTTCTGATTCCATTGAAATTCATTCTTCGTTAATTAGTGTGATTCTTACTGTAATATTGTTCACATGGCATATAACAACCATAGTAGTGATGATGTACAGTATCATGTAGTAATTAACACCATACAATTCAAATTATTGGCTATTCTCACCTAAAATCAAACCTCCTTGAGTTACACATTGGACTTCTTCATCTTTCCCACATTACCCATCAAGTGTGTCCAGTGAGCAAAAGCAATCCCGTGGATAAGGATTACCTTTGTCTGGGGCAGGAATAACCCAGGCTGCCTTCCCCAGTATATTTTTATGTGCACCACAAAAACTTTATCCCCCTCTATATTACATAAGAGTTTTATTAGGCAAGGTCAGCTTGACTGTCAGATCTCCTAGTGTTAGCTAGCCAAGGAGCTTTTGTTAAATGTGTATCCCAACATTTGAATGTCCCAACATCTCAGTGTTGTCTTTAATTGTCCAATGTGTTGTTCAATTTTCCTGAAGGTTGGTGCATGGTAGGGGATATGATAAATCCACTCAATGCCATCCTTTTTGGCCCAGGTGTTATGGGTACTGAAGGAGAAAATGAGGCTGCACACACAGAGTTCGATTTTGGGACTTGTCCACTGACACTTTTCGGTGTTCTCCTTTTATTCATATTCTCTCATAAACAGCACCCAGTGTTTTTCTTTTAGTCAACTGGAATTCCCAGGATCGTCCCAAACCAGTGCCCTGATCCCACACATTCACACTCGCATCATGCGGTGGCTGCTTATCCTGCAGGCTGTTTAAAGTGGTTTCCCACTTTGAGAAATAACATTCTCTCTCTCAAAGTGCTTAGCCAAGGTCTATCCTCCCTTTTGATTTGGATTAACTCAATGTAGGTGCAAAGTAACTCAGCTTGTTCCCACAAGGTGTCTTTGAGGTTATTTCAGAAATGAGTTCCACTGTCTGACTCCATTCTTTCTGGGATGTCATGGCACCGTAAGTCCTGTTTTTCAAGGCCCAGGATAGTGTTCTAGGCAGAAGCATGGGGCACAGGATGTTTCCTACCATCTGGTGGTTGCTTCCAGTGCTGTTAACATATGGCACTTGCCTTGGCCGTTTTTTGGGAGTGTAATATAATCAGTCAGACCTCCCCATCTTTATATTTCAGCCATTTTCCATACCAGAAAGGCTTTAACTGCTTGGCTTATTTGATTGCAGCACATTTCACATTCACAGATAACGTCGTGGTGTCCATGTCAAGTCCACCTCTAGATCCTGAGCCCACCTATACATTGCATATCTTCCTTGATAGCCTGAGGTGCCATGGGCCCACCGAGCTATAATTAATTCACCCTTATATTGTCAGTCTAGATTCACCTGAGCCAGTTCAATCTTAGCAGCTTGAACCACTTTGTGATTGTTTCTGTGGTTCTTCAGCGGCCCGGCTCCTGGGTATGTGAACATCTAAATGACATACTTTTACAATCAGGTTTTCCTCCGGGGCAGCTTATCCTGCCACAATGCTTCCTCTTGCCTCTGCACTGCCAGTTCCTCTGCTGACATTGCTGTAGTCTCCCTGCAGGGCACTTACCACCATTCATGAGTCAGTACAGAGCCAGAGCACCAGTCACTGTTCTCAGACAGGAATACAAAAACCAGTTGGAGAGCCTCCACTTCTGCAAAATGAATTTAATATTTGTCAGGAAAACAAAAGCAATTAAATCCATCAAAAATAAAAATAAATTTAAAAATCTTCAGTCAGAGCTCTTCTTATTCTTGCTTATCTTCCAAGTATTGGCAGCTACATAATTATTTGCTCCTTTATCATTTTACTTTTAGTTATGATGCTGTAAACAACTTTCACAGAGCTTGGATGAACACTGTTATCAGCAGGGAGAACTTTGCTAGCATTTGCAATAAAATGAAGTTACAACATTTGTGTGGGGCAAAAAAAATCGTTCATGGTTATAAACCATCCATTCCTCCACTTGAAGGCATTTTCCAAGAAACTGAAGAATTTCTTACTATATATGGTATATATCGCTTTCTCAAGAAGAGAAATTCCTTGGATGCTTGTAGATTGGCATGAAAACACAAACATTTAATCCTATTTTACTTATTCATATGGCATGGCAGGCAAAAATATGTCTGCAGAGCATTGCAAACTATCACAGGTAAATATTTTAGCCCATTCTATCCAGTTGTATTCCTTTTCATAACAGTGATTTAAAAAACCTATGTTCCTTAAGATCTTCTTTAAGAACAACAGGAAAGATCTGGAATTAGTATCTCTATTTACCATTTAAAAAATATACTTCCTCCACTGCCCAAAAAAATAATCAGCATAACATAACCACCAGAAAATATTTGTGTTCATGTGAAATAAAATGTTATTTTATAATAATCAGTACTCCGACATAACTAACATGATAATATAAAACAAATCAATGTCTCCTCATTATTTTAGTCACATGGATTTCCTACTAACTTCCGTATAAAGAACAGTAAGTATATTTCAAAATATTATGCTCTTGTCTAACTGTTGTATGTTGGAATCTGTCAAGTAAATGAGTAAACTGTTTACCTTCCTGTTTTTTAGTCATTACTGGCTGTATACATTTACATATTATTACATAAAATTACTACAATCATCCAATTTTTTTCTTAATGCAACGCTGCCAAGATTTGTATTCTAGGGCTGAAATTTTTTATGACAAATACATACTTGTTTAGGAAAACCAGCAGTTTTTCCAGTCTTAAATTTCAAAATATAATTCTTACCACATTGACATTTCAACTGGCAGGTGAAACTGAGCTTGGAGTCACCTCTGTGTCAGGGATGTGTCTTTTGCTATTTCATGACCATTTACTCCAGTGTTTCTATTTTGAAAACCAGCCTTCAGCAACTGCTTCTTAGTATTTAGGAGCTGAAATCTGTACAAATTCCATTCTCATTGAGCCTATCCATCCTTTCATAGATGATTGCCCTACAAATATAATTCCATAATAAACTTCCCTAAGGAGACACTACTGACTATAAGACTGGGCACCAGAGTAGCATTTAGTTCAATTCCTGAGTGTTTGGCTGGGAAGAGCAGGAACTTGAAGACTGCAAATCTAGTGACTTATCCTGAAAATGTCACATGATGACATCTGACATCAATACATTAGGGTTTTTAACTGTTTTACGCATTTCAAGCATAAAGAACTTCACATCATATTGTAGTCCTTACAACAGAGTTCTGTGGAAAAAGTAATAGAAAACCATGTAATCAAGACTTCATTATAATGTGTGGGACCAGTGAATGCAATGAACACTCATTTTGGCAACTTTTAAATCATCGACATTGCAACCTTAATCTCTTTAATGTAAGGCAAGTGTTTCTATGCATAATTTGGTATCAAATGAATGAAGACTACATATGACTCTTCAGTGGTACCAGGTTGATATCCAGCAACAAACCAATTAACATTCACGACATTTTGGAGTGAAGGAACAGCAGATGAGTCTTTCTTAAAGGCTTTAGAGACCTGTTAAAAGTAAGATTAAAAGTTAGCCTGAAGAGATGGCTACTGTGCATTTGTTTTCTGCAATAGAAAGTTTTTAAAATTTATGCATGAAATTGATTTTTCAAAGCAATGTGTACAATCTTTGACAGATCTGTGACAGAGAATGAAGATTTCAGTGGAGACTATAATCTCCTTTGGACAAAAACTAGGTTGAACACTTCTAAGGATGAGACTGTGAAAGAATGTAACCTGGAAAACAACAAAGGAGCAGTTGCTTCATGAGTTTGGGTAGTTATGTAGGTTTTTTTAAACTTATATTTTTTACACAATATACTCTGCACATATTACAGAGCACCGTTCTATTGTGTAGCTGAGTGATGGAGGACAAAAACCCTCTCTTTTGCTTATTTTAAATTAAATAACAGGTAATTTAATGAGGTGTCTGCCAGTTTTAGTCTTAAGGGAAACTGAATAGTTATTCTCTCTTCACCTTCTCTATATCACTTATATCTGTCTTCATGTCTTTTCCAATGTCAAGAAACTTAATATATGTGGTTTTCCCTAATTCAGTATAATTTTCTCCTTTGTCTATCTTGTTGCTTTTTTCTGTATTATTCATAATTCAAATTAGGCCTTTTAAAAATAACTTTAGGAGTTAATAAACTTTCACAGGGTTTTTAATTAGCAGGATACAAGAGATTTACTGAGCAACATTTTTTTTCTGTCAACTTCTTTCCTAGTAAGTTTCAACATACAATTTTCTCTTTTGACTACAAATACATATTGATTGACGTTTTCAGAGAACTATCCATGAATTCAAAATCCCTTTCCAGAGTATCAATACATGTATATGTACATGTAAATGTATATATTCCATTTCAGCTATTTTCTCCACATGCAGTCAATTCACACTGGATTTTATCCGTTCTTTTATCACTAATTCATTTAATGCTTTGAGATCTTCCTGCTACTCTTCATGGTCAACTGTTTCTGACTGGTTTAAATTTGAAGAGCAGAGGTCCCAATACATATTTCTGTGAGCAATCTCGTGGCTTTATTTGTTTCTGTCCTTTGTTTGTTTGTTTTTCATCAGATATTAATTGATGGGGAATATAATTTGTCTTATGCCATGGCAGCATACCCTGTTTGTTCTTAAATCTGAAAAAAATAACTCATTGAAAGTCATATATAGTGTACCAATCTCTTTTTGCAAATATTTTGGCAAGTTATGAAACACAGGGTCACCTAGTTGGGTTGCTAGCAAGATTAAAATTGTGCATTAAAGCTTCTACTGTCATCTACCAGAATCAGAAACACAGAGCATCCAAGAGCTTTTTGGCAAACTTCTGCAAAATGTGGCTTTCTTATAAGTTACTAATAAACAATCATTATTTAACTGAAATATAGAAATAAGCAAAACAAGATGGACCTTGGTAAAAAATCACTTCCAAATTGTGGACCAGTACAGTTTCTTATATTCCTGATGACAGCCATGCATACATAGACAAGATCTTCAGGCAAGCAAGAAAACGGGAGAGTCATAATCTGGGCATATCTGTATCTATAGCCTATTGATTAAGGCTTTTATATAAGAGTAGAAAATTAATCTAAAATAAAAAGGTCCTCAGACTGAATCAAACAGCTTGAGGAACCCTGTATGTATTCTGTCTATTTGATAGCAAGGAGGTATGTGTTTCCTTCAGGAAGAGTGGGCTTTGGTTATGTAACACCACCAAGAGAGCTAACGACTGAAAACTGGACCAAAAGTAGGTGATCAAAACTGAAGTACTATGCCCATACAGTGAGATTTCTGTCTTAGATCTGACTGAGCTAGGTCTGACACTGGAAACAGTATATAATCCTGCACGTGCTAATTAACCTCACAGTAGTACCCATGGCCTGCGACCTCAGCTACAGCGCTAGACTAATACAGGTTCATTGCTTTGGGATCCTCAGTATCTTCATTTGGATCCATCTGATATTAAGTAAATATACCATCTCAGTACATATCCCTTCAGGGGTCCTAGAATATGCTTTTTTTAATATGCCCTGGGCATCCTCTCAACTCCTTTTGTGACCCACAATGCATGAAGACACTTTTTGGCAGTATGTCTGTATAACGATTTGTGTGAAACAAATTGCTTGAGATGTGAAACTTTATCAGTTATTTAGGTTTAGTCATAGTCATGTAACAAATACTTCATGGATGTTGCTGTATTTTTCAAATTTTCTGCTAGCTGTGCTGTTTCTGTTGTTCAATGATGTATTTGCCTTAGTATGACAACTCACATAGTAAATGGTTTCCTGGGAAGGAGCCTATTTAATGTATTTGACCTCAAACACGCTAATAAAGACACATTAATAATATGGTTGTCTTTAAAATTAGTATAGGAGAAATAAGCCTTTTTAAAGGAGAGAAAAATACTACTCAATCAAATAGTAATAAACAAATGAGATAATGAACAGTAAAATAATGTTACATGATTTTGAGAAGAGGAATTATATTTAGACTAATTTTAAGGAAATAAATTGTTCAGTTATATTTCAATGTTTGAGACTAATTTTCAGCCATTCTATCTTTCAGTATTATTCTTCTTTTTGTTTTACATTTCTTTTTAAGGCAGCGTATTATACTAGCAAAGATGATCTTACATGTGAGACTACAGAAAAGAGGTCAATTCCTACTTTTGTTCTCAGTTATACAAATTCAACATCAGTTGATAGAACTCAACAGAGTTATTTCTGGCACACTCTGATATATGAAAGATGTGAATATGGTCTTTGGAATTCTGAATGCGTGTATATACTTATTTTCCAATTCTAGTGCAACATTCAGTGTTCTGTATAGATGAATTGTAGTATATATGTAAAGTATATATAATTCTATGAACAGAACTCAAAAAGCTATAAACAAGAGACCCCAAATCAGAATACAAAATATGATGCTACCTACAGACAAACATGGAGACCAACTACTACCAGTGGTTCCTGCTTATGTCCTGTAAAATGGTACCTCAGCAAGAGACAAAACTCAGTGCTTCATGGAGGCTTGCTAATACCTTTTGTTTATAAGGATGTTAGTGGTAAGTCCCACAGGAGCTTAAGTCATAACAACATGCCTCTGTTTTCTCTCACTAAACCTGAGGAAATTTGTTCATGGGAACTTTGCAGTGCTAGAGCTTCCAGAGGCCATTCTTCATATTCTTCACACGTGCCTATCCCTTAGGATAACCTGAGGAAGCATGATTACCTCCAGTCTTCCCTCAACATCAGAGATGTTACCTGTAGGAGACATCTATGATCAGCTGTTTTCAGAATTTCCACTAGAAGAATCCAATAAACTCTTGGAAATAACTTTTCTAGTCTCTGTTAGTAGAGGTCAAAAGCAGACTCTGCAGTTAAGATCCACCTTATGACCCTTAATTACAATAGGTGTATGAATCAGGAAAATGGACTTCCACAGCTGCAAGCCATGGGAGAGGTCCAAATAAAATGTCCATGTATTATAAACTTACCTATCCAGGATGCAGCACAGAGAAATTTGGGACAGGAAAAATATGAATAGAAACAGTTATTAAAATAAAATAAAATAAAATAAAATAAAATAAAATAAAATAAAATAAATGTATATAAATAAATCAATTGTCTAATATGGTCAGGATGATTATTAATTAGAATAATTTCTCCTAAATGATAAATTTAGGAATAAAGGTGTTCAGCAATACTTCAAGTATTTAACTTTGCAGAACCAGTAGTGTAAGCTGTACTTTTTGGCATACATCATTCCAGTATTATTTTGTATTTATAAGGAAGATACGTGTAAAATTAACTATACAAACATATTATATGCACAGAAGTATATGGAAGTCAGCAGTTCTGAAAGGGGAACAGGATAATCAAATGCCTGAGTAAGAAAAAAAAGCACTTGATGTTTTGTTGTGTTTTCCAATCTGTACAGTATGTCAACTGCTCTCTTTTTTTCCCCCTGCCTCATCAGGATGTTGAAAATATGCAGCTGCCTGCTCAATGGAGTTAATGAATTCTAGCACAGGTGCTCTTGATTATATTGCATAATGGAAACCCTTTTTCTTATCCCTCTCTTTACTTCTTTACTCTGTATAAAAGGCTAATAAGGTTATTGTAGCAGTGATGAGTTTGAAGCAGTTAAAAGTTTGAGCAAACAGATTCAGAGGAGAAACTTAGTTTTGCAGATGTTATTGACATTGTTTGTAACTTGTAACTTGATATACTTGTTTGCCTTTTTTGACTAAACTTTTGAGGGACTTTGAAGAACTTTTAAAACATGACATGCTAAATTCAAAAGATGAAATAGGGAATACTGAATGTCAAAACAGTGACATCTATCATAAAAATAAAACCTGGCCCTACTGAAGTGGTGACAAAATTCCCAGAAAGTTAACTATAGTCAGGAAATCGTAAATTTGTTTTCAAGGTAGGTAGAATTTAATTTTTTGTTTAGCTTTGCACAAGTCAAAGTTGCCATTGAATATATTCAGGATAAAAGAAATCTTTTATTGTTCGAAAAAAGCAGATTCTAGTTCAGGCTGCTTTATCAGAGAAATAAAGCCTTGGATCTTCTCTAAGTTAGGTTGAGGTATTACAAACCCTCTGAATTTCTGTGATATATATATATGAGCAGAACAAAAGAAATTTCAACTGTATAGTAAGTCTGTACAAGGATTACTAGAAAGCTTGTTTTGTGCAAGCAGTTAATGGTTGGCAAATGTCAGTAGATTAACACTTTTTGTTGGATATGGAAAATGCATTAGAACTGACTAAACCCTGTGCATTTTGTTGGCAGCAAATTAAAAGAAAAAAATCCAACAAATTAGAGATTGTTTTGATTTACATCAAGAAATGCCATTTATTTGAATGAGGATTCACAGTGGAGAGAGCCATGCACAAGTTCCCTACTGTCAACATATTAACAAACAAAATGCAGCATGGAACAGCAATAAAATTTTTTAATACCTCCCAGTTAAAAAATAAACAAACAAAAAACCAACCAACCAACCCAAAACAAACAAATAAACAACACTCAAGTTTTAAAAAACAAAGAGAAAAGCTGCAGTCAAGAAGATCCAAATATAAATTATCTTGTACTTTCTACTGTCACAATCTGAAAACAAAGAAAAATTATCTGCCGCTGAGAAAGATGTGAAATTTCAAAAGTGTTATGAGTTGTTATGAAATACTAAAATAATAAAAGATATCAATAGAAAAGACAAGAATCAAGAATCTAAGAGTTTGGTAAACCATGATAAATCTAGAGACTCATTCTACTATGTGCTTCAACACATCAAAAAAGAGAGGTGATGAGACAGTTTGGATAATATTTAGTGATAGGAAGGTCTTATCTTTGAGTCAATCAACCTAAGGATACTGGAGGACACACAACAACATGAAGAATCTTATTTTTAGCATAATAAACAACTTATTACAATTAGATCAGGGTGGGAACTAACCCTGCACAGCTGATAAACAGATACTGAATCCTGCTGTTAAGGCACCAATTGTTGTATGAACTCCAAAACCAGTGTACAATATGGCGGCAATACAAGGCATAATTCCAAAGGCTCCCGAAAAGCAAAAGCTGAAGTCTTATGAGTGGTGAGTGTCAGGGCTTCATGGGCACCATCTGCTCTGCACAGCCTCCATGGACAGTGCCATTGGGTCTTGGCTCCGGTTCCTCCAGGGCTTGCCTGCAACTGCCCCCGGTGCTCATGGACAGCAAGGAGCTGTCACAGCACTGCCGCAGTTGTCAGAAGTTTTTCTAAACGCAAGATCGCGTGTTCCAGGGACTGCTGATGGTATCTTCCCACAGCAGGAGCTCCGGACTGCAACTCGAATGAGATTAATATACACAAGAGAAACAAGGTGAATAAATACTGTCCTCAGCTAATAGCCAAATGAACACTGTTCTCTCTTCAGGCTTTCATTTTCATGTTGTGCTATTAAATCACCCATGCTATCTATCTAACATGCCAGAAACTCAAGAGTCAATCAGCCTCAGATGGGTGGCATGTAAACAAAAAAGCTAAGCAATGGGGAACAGAGGTGAGATGGGAACTGATTTAACTCTTCTAATATGTTTCCAGCTTATTATTAGCATAAGAGGAATCCAAGAGCTGAATTTAAAAAAATACCTGATGCATTTAATATTCCAGAGAAAAGGCATACTAAATAAAGAGAACTGAAAATTGAAGCAGTGGCACTGATGCATCTTGTCAGTTAGCCTGTACTTTTTCAGAGATAACACTATTCCAATTCATAATATATAATTTCTTTTGTTGCTTCACAGCATACCCACAAGTAAAACATGTACTATCTACTGAGTTTAATATGACAGTGCCTAACCTTTCAGATTTCTCTCTGAATATCAGCACACTTTCCTGCACAGTTCAAGAAAAAATCTGCTTTTGTTTAATTTGTTATTATTCATAAAATAAAGGTGCCAGTTTTCCAAAAGCTCAGGAAGAATCATATCTAGGGCTTAGAGTTTATAGATAAGTCCTGTGCTGAGCACTGACAAGTTCAGTTTACTTTTCTTAGTGCTTTATTTCCTACAATGGGATTCAGAAAAAACAATGTTTTTCATTTGGTAAACAACAATCCCTCTAATGCTGGTTCCTTTCCACCCCTTCCTTTTATCTTTTTAATAGAGACTGTATGACACAGATCTTTGTTTGCTTATTTGTTACTGTTTGTTTGCCGTCGTCCATTATGGTATCACCAGGCTTTCCAGAAGAACCCAGGGAAATGTTATTGTTCTGTAAGTAATTGCAATGTCCTCAAGGTTGTGTAAAAGAGAATGGAAATTATCTTTTTGCCTCATGACTCCTAATCATAAAGACTGTTAAGTAGCTTTTTTCTCACAAGAGGTCCCGATGCCCTCATATTGCAACTTTTCCAGTAATTGAGACCTGTTCAAGAGCAGTGTTAAAATGCTTTATTGCACAGGAGTGATAAAACAGAGTTATTATCTTCAGTCTTCAAATACAAAGAGAATAGAAATATAACTTATATAACTCAGATTCCCAGATCTGATGATGCTATTATATTATCTGGATGTGAGTTAATTTTACCTGAATTAATTAGATCAACTTATCTCAGAGAGAATTTTAGTA
>NW_026990704.1:5000-61642 GCF_036250125.1 Pseudopipra pipra | reverse complement strand
AGCGGAGCGGGCTTCCAGGGAGGCATTCACCCGGTCAGCGTCAGGAACCATCCTAACTGAGGCCTCGGTGAGTGCTTTTTGTATGACTGGACAGTGAAGCTGTGTGAATGACCTGGCTGGTGCTCAGTGTACTCCTAATTAAAGTGTCTTTTACTCTGTGTTCCCAGGCTTTCTCTTTCCCTTCGGTCGCCGTGTGTGTGCCGGACGCCTCTGGCAGGACTAACCCCGGGGCTTTTATGTCCAGCGTGCTGTGCTGTGTGTGCCTGCAGGTAAGAAAAGCTGGGAGTGCAGTCCCTCTGCTTTGGTTGCTGTGTCTCTTTGGTAGTGATTTTGGAGGGGAATCCCAGAGCGATTTGGTTTGAAGGGGACCTTCAAAGGCCAGCCTGCCTTCCGTGGGCAGGGACACCTTCCACTGTCCCCGGTTGCTCCGAGTCCCGTCCAGCCTGGCCTGGAACACTTGCAGGGATGGGGCAGGCTCAGCTTCCGTGTGCAGTGTGCTCTAATATCTCTCCACTGGCATCCTGAAAAATGTTGTCAGCGTGTTTTGTTGGACGCCGGTAAGCAGGACCTGGGTGAAAAGGACATTCTGTGAGGTGCTGGGAGAAGGAGGACTCGTGCGGGCACCTCCAGAGACAGCGGGAACGGGAGCGTGCTGCGGAGAAGGAAAATTCCAGGGGGTGGGTGCTGAGAAATATGTCCTTCCCTTGCCCTGTGCTCTGCACTCAGCAATGGGTCAAGTGCAGAAGTTTCCTGGGGACCCTGGAAAATGATGCCGGGTCTGCTAAGAGAAGTGGGGCCAAAGGAGCAGGACCTGGGTCTGCGAGCGTGGGAGAAACAAGGGCCGGGTCATCCTCTGCCTCCAGGAGGGAGGGCAGCAGGAAAGGCCACGGACTAAAGCACTGAAGTGCCGTTCCCCAGGGAGCCCCTGCCCAGCACTGAACTTGCTTGTGCACTTGCTGTCCCTTTCCCAGCGGAGCCGAAGCGTCGGGTGCGGGTGCCGGGGGGATGGAGCTGCCAAGGACAAACTGGGAGGGTGTTTGCGAAGGAAGGGGGTAGAAGGAGCTCTCGACGTGCTTTTTTTACTTCTTCATCCCACAGAATTGCCACGAGAGGAAATACCTCAGAGGGGCTTCCCTCCAGATAAGCCTTGAATATGCCAGGAGGTTTCAGCCGGGAGAAAGGAGCTGTGGAAGAAAAGCAGCCTAAAAGTAGCCAGCGGGGATCATCAGGTTTTCCAGGCAAGAAGAACAAGGAGAGAGATGAGGGAATGGGGTTCCAATTCCTAATGATTTGGTGGGCGCAGGAATGATTTGTGTGTGTTTTCCAGTCCCTTTTGATTCCTGAGATGATTTTAAAATGATGGCTTTAGCAATCAACTAAATCGGAGATGTTGTTTTTGAGAGGAAATGGTGCCAAATAAATGCAGAGTTTTGGGTCAGTTTTGGGGATGATTTGGGTCAGTTTTTGGGGTCAGTTTGGGATCATTGTTTGGGGTGATTTGGGTCAGTTTTGGGTCAGCTTTTGGGATGATTGGGGTCAGTTTTGGGTCAGCTTTTGGGGATGATTGGGGTCAGTTTTTGGGGTCAGTTTTGGGTCATTGTTTGGTGTGATTTGGGTCGGTTTTGGGTCAATTTTTGGGGAGCACTGGGTGTTACTGGGGGTTGTTGGGGAGTACTGGGTGTTTACTGGGGAGCACTGAGTGTTACTGGGGGTTGTTGAGGAGCACTGGGTGTTACTGGGGTGCACTGGGGAGCACTGGGTGTTACTGGGGGTTGTTGGGGAGCACTGGGTGTTACTGGGGAGCACTGGGAGAGAAGCTGAAAAATAAAGAGAATAAAAAATAAACGAAATAAAAAAGGAAATATTAAAAAAACAAAAGAAAATTAAAAAAAAAAGGCAAAAAAACTAAAAAGGAAATAAAATGAAAAGGAAATAAGAGAGAAAAAAAAAAAAAAAGAAACCCCTTCTTGGGCACCCCGTTTCCTCTCCTCCCCCCCTCCCCGAACCGTAAATTGCGGGGTCATCACCCCTAAAATGTGAGAAGGGGACCCCAAAATGTGGGTGGGGGAACCCCAGGGAGCCGAAAAAGTGGAGGGGGAGCCGCAGTAAGAAAGCGAAGCCGGGCGGTCGGGCGGCGGGGTGGGGGGGGCAGCCGAGGTGGGGACGCCGGCGCATGCGCAGTCGTTGGCAAGACGCCGGCGATCACGTGGTAAGTAAGGGCAGCCAGGAGCGGGACCGGCGGCGCATGCGCAGTGGCTCTCGTGCCGGTGCAGCGCTCCCTGCTCGAGTTAAGGGCCGGTTCCGGCGGCAGGGCGGGACTGGCGGTCTCCCGTCTCTCCCGGGGTGTGTGTGGGGGGAATAACATGAAGATTTTTTTGGGGTGAAAGCGCAGAAATTAGCCAGGAGGGACGCTAATTTGGGTAAACTCGGTCACCGGAAGTAGAGAGCGACCGGAAGTCCTCCAAGCCCCGGCGCGGAAGTTCGCCAAGCCCACAGTAAAGATGGCGCCGCCAGGACCGGAACGACCACACTAAAGATGGCGGCCCCTGCCCGGAAGTCCGCCAAGCCCACAGTAAAGATGGCGCCGCCAGGACCGGAACGACCACACTAAAGATGGCGGCCCCGGCCCGGAAGTTCGCCCCGACGCCACACTCCAGATGGCGCCGCCAGGACCGGAACTTAGCCGAGGCCACACTAAAGATGGCGGCGAGAGGCCCCCTCGCCTCAGAGAGGCGTTTAATCCTGTTGCCTGACGTCCGCCGTGACCCGGACGCCCGCCCCGCGCCCGCAGCGCCGTCTCGCCGCGCCGCTTCCCGCTGTGGGGACGGGGCGGCGCGCTCGGCGGTGCCGGGCGCGGTTACAGGTTCGTGGGCGGCGGCAGGCACCGGCGAGGGCAGCCCCCATCTCTGCGCCGCGGCGCGCGAGGACCCTCAGGCGCTCACGCCGCGCCGCCCGCTCGCCCCGCTCCTCCCCCCGCTCCCGCTCCCGCCCCCGCCGTGCCCTGGAGATGCTATCGGGGCTGCGCCGCCGCCTTCCCCCCCGGGAGCGACCCACGGCGGCAGATCGGACGGAGATCGTCCCCGGGGTAAGCTGGGCGCGGCGGGGGGCCGCGGCGGGGGGGCGCGGCTGTTCTGCCTCTCCCCGCGCGCCCGCCTGTGGCTCCACCCGTCCTTCTCTCCCCTCCCATGCGGGACAGCCCCAGGTGTGGGCAGTGAGGCTGACAAAGAGGCGGGACAGCCCCAGGTGTGGGCAGTGAGGCTGACAAAGAGGCGGGACAGCCCCAGGTGTGGCCAGTGAGGGTGACAAGGGGCGGGCCGTGCTCGGTGGGGCCCTTTTTATAGGGAGCTTCTTCAGGGGAGCAGTCGATCCCGGGGAATCTCTCAAGCAGTCATGGTGAGAGCATCTCGCAGGGGCTGGGGGAAGCACCTGATGTACCCGGATTATCGCTCGAGGAAGGTGCCGAGGGATGAGCCCTGTTCCAGGAAGCAGCGCAGGAGAGGGGAGCAGCGCACATGAACAGGTGGGAGAGTGTGGGGGTGCAGAGAAACTGCAGCTCAGACTGGAGGAAGACCTTGGAAGTTTCTTTTATTGATAGAAACGTGCAAAGCAGAGAATGAGGTGGAATATAAACACTGTAGGTGCTCGGGCAGGTGAACCAGGACTTAGGAGAGGAAATCGCTTTCCTCAGCACCTAAAGTTCCAATTGCCTCTCTCTGGAGCAGTCGAGAGGAGTTTCTACTTTGGGGCTGGTCTCCAAAGGCAGGCACCTGAAACTGCTGTGGGAAGCTTACTGCTGTAACCAGACAGTAATTTCCCCTGATATTTTAGCTACTAAACCCAGTGAGTTTTATTTCCTCTATGCAGAGCTCTCCACTCTCATTTTAAGGCCATTTTCCCCGGTCCTCACCGCAGGACAGCGGCTCTTTCCCGGTTGAAACCTCGGCACAGCCACCGAACCGGGCGCGGGTCCGTGGAAGCACTTCCTGATTCTCGTTATTACCTCACTCCACATCCCCCATCGCGAAGCACCCCGGGAGCTCAGCCCAGCACCGCGGGAGGGTCCCGCAGGTAGGACGCGGCCACGCCGCGCCGCCCCGCTCCCCTTCCCGGCGGCGCAGCCCGCGCCGCCCCGCTCCCCTTCCCGGCGGCGCAGCCCGCGCCGCCCCGCTCCCCTTCCCGGCGGCGCAGCCCGCGCCGCCCCGCTCCCCTTCCCGGCGGCGCAGCCCGCGCCGCCCCGCTCCCCTTCCCGGCGGCGCAGCCCGCGCCGCCCCGCTCCCCTTCCCGGCGGCGCAGCCCGCGCCGCCCCGCTCCCCTTCCCGGCGGCGCAGCCCGCGCCGCCCCGCTCCCCTTCCCGGCGGCGCAGCCCGCGCCGCCCCGCTCCCCTTCCCGGCGGCGCAGCCCGCGCCGCCCCGCTCCCCTTCCCGGCGGCGCAGCCCGCGCCGCCCCGCTCCCCTTCCCGGCGGCGCAGCCCGCGCCGCCCCGCTCCCCTTCCCGGCGGCGCAGCCCGCGCCGCCCCGCTCCCCTTCCCGGCGGCGCAGCCCGCGCCGCCCCGCTCCCCTTCCCGGCGGCGCAGCCCCCGCCGCTCCAACTCCCGCTATTCTGCTCCAACTCCCGCTATTCTGCTCCAGTCCCTCCACTCCAGCCCCTGCCCGAATCCAATACCAACCCTAAATCCAATACCAACTATAATACCTGCTCACGTTAGGAGTCCTTTTCTCCATCAAGCTCTTTACCTATCCTGATTTTAAGTCAGAGATGCAAACCAGGTGCTGCTGCTCCCAGAGCCTTTATACCGTCTTGGATTGGGCTACTCTTTTTCCCCCGGGGGCCTCACGGGAAGGGAGGTGGGCACGGCCAGGGCTGTATTAACCCCAGCCTTTGGTCAGGGAAGTCATTCAGCAGGCAGGCTTCAATGGGATAAGAGCTCTCCCTTTCTTTCATTTAATGGGACTTCTCAAGCTATTCCTGCTTTATTAAAGCATCAGCTTTGGTATCCAAAGAAGCAGAGCTTTATATGGCAATGAAGAGGATTACACTCACATGCAGGGTTTTTAAATTTATTAACTTGGTGTTGGTAAGCTGCTTTTATAATTGGTTATCTGTTTCTCTTTTCCTTAATCTTTTGGGATTTCCTGATCATCTCAACTGCAGTTTGGCATTTTTTCACCAGTGTTATCCAGTCCTCAGGTGAAGCTGCTCTGTGTTGAAGATGCTACAGACACCCAGGTTTGCAAGTAGTCAGTGGGGGGTTACAGCCCACAGATGGAGGGAGGGCTGGGGTGCCAGCTTAGGAATTGCCAGGGTTTTTTTGAAGGTAGTATGGGTGGAAAGCAGTGTCCAGGAGCCCCCTAAATGCCTGTGAAGGCACCACTGACTTTTCAGATGTGCCACTTAAGTTTTCTTCTCATTCACCCAGGTATTCTGTGCGATTACAGCTGCAGTCTTTGGCTGCAGGCAGTGACCCTGGGTGGTTTGCTTAAAGAGAAGGGAGACTCTTTGAACTCTCCCCATCTATCTGGGTGACTTCGGTTAGAGTTTCTTTACCATGTCAGAGGGGCAGGGTGTAAAGCAGAGTTGAACGGAACAGAGGCCAGAGGAGCAGAGCAAGAAGGTGGGTCATCACCTGACATCAGCACAAAGATGTGGCTTTTAGCTCCACGTTTACTTAATGTGTTAAGGATTTTGTTGTTTGGGTTTGTTTTTTCTTTGTTTTCAGCTGCAGAGCCCTGGGCCCAGGAGGCTCTAGGCACCGGAGGGGAGGTGATCCAGGTGAGTACCAGTGAACAAGGTGAGCATTGACTCCAGGACAGAACTAGATGGTCTTTTACAGGTGTTGTGGTGAATCTGTGCACAGGCTTTGTTTCTTGTGTTTTCCAGGGGTTCTGCCACCTTCTCACAGACAGTCCAGTGCTTCAGGGCCCCTGCTGGTAAGAGGTCACTGTGGAGGAGAGGTAGGTAGGAGCTCCCACAGGAAAGCCATCCTTTCAGGCAGTATCTCAGTCTGTGCTTTTGCCTTTGGCTTTTTTACTTTGCAGAGAATGTGTGCAGCCTCAGAGGGCTGGAGCCACCTGCCAATTAGGTTTGATGGTCTTCATCTGTCCTTGTGAGTAATCTCCTAGTACTACGAGGGTCATCAATTAAGGCTGGACCTTTCCCAGTTGCAGGTGCCATCCAGCCTGCCTTTGGCCAAGGAGGAGCATTGAGGTTGAGTTGGGGAGGTAGGGAGGAGGTCCTGGGGTCTCCCTTACTTTCAGAAACACCCCATAACTTTTTTTCTCACTCCCCCAGGTACGGCACACGGTGATGGCAGCAGCCTCCGACTGGGGTCGGAGCCAGTGGCCCGAGAACCTCTCAGCTCAGGGGAGGGTGAGTAGCCAATTGCGGAGTTATCTCCCACGTGCTGCCCAACTCTTGGGTCAGTTTCTGTTTTCTTTCTCACAGCAACCGAGTCAGGGATCACAGGACCCTCTGAGCCAGCCGGGCGTCCTTCCTTCACATCGAAGATGGATTCACATCCCCAGCTGTGGGAAAGATAAGTGGGGGACTCCCACCTGGAGAGGGGATGAGAGCTGGGTCCAGTTTTATGTTTAGGAGGGAGGGATTGTCAAATGAGCACAGGGGAAAGGGTCTGCCCTAACAGGCCCTTGGCACACACAGGAGGAGCAGTTTACTTTTCATCATGGAGTAGGATGTGCAGGGCAGAGCTGTTCAGGTCTGTGTCATGTCCTTTGTCCGGTCTGTGTTTCATGTCTTACACTTCAGTCACTGTGTCTTTGCTTCTTGCCCTCAAAGATCTTATCTGAGATGTCAAAGCATCATTCCTAGAGTCTTGAACCTCTGCACTGCCCAGCCCATTGCCCATACCATCCATTCTTTGGCTCACTAGCTTGGACGTGCATCGGAATTGCATCTGAGAAGTGTCAGCCTCCTCACAGGTTGTATCGGTGGCTGTGCCGTGCAGTCATCCCTTGTCATCCCACCTAGGACTTGTGAGAATCTAAGAAGATTCTGAACATAGCATTGTCTCCCATCCATCTTAGCCTTTTTGTAGGCAGTTCTTGTCCCAGGCCATTCTGTTAGTGTGTTTTCAGGCTCCTCAGAGCCTCCTCCGTTCAGTCTCGCCGTATCCTCCGTCTTCTCGTGCGGCAGCACATCCATTTTGGCGTTGTTCCTCTCTGAGTTCTCTCTCCTGGTTGCACCACAGCACTTGTCTGGAGATGTGTCCTTGGAGTTTGTGTTGGGCCTGGAACTGCTTTGCCCTGCAGTGTAGACTTGGGGGTAGGTGGAGTAGGAAGGAGACTTTCCATTTACCCTGTGATAGGCTCAGCCACTCAGGGCAGCAGTTCTCTGGTCCTCCTGGAGGCAGCCCCTGCCTGCAGCGTGTGTGCAGTCACGAGAGCGGGCTTGTCCAGGGCCAATGGGAGCGGTACGGCAGGGCCCTTGAAGTTAGGTCAGTGTTTGTTTGTGCAGGCTGTCTTTGGACCCCAGAGGGCTTGTCTAAGGAGAAATTAGAATTGCACAGCAGTTAATGTTGCCCTGTGTATATGGCTGACTTTGGTAACTCATTTCTTTGCAGCATCAGAGAGGCTGGATGTAAAGCAGAGATGAACAGAGGAGGCTGGAGAAGCACAGTTAGAAGGTGGGTCCTCATGTGAGGTCAGAGCCAAGACATGACTTTTGGCCCTAGGTTTACTTGATCATTTGGATGGTTTGGTGGTTTAGTTTTGGTTTTTTGGTTTTTTTTAAGATGCAGAGCCCTCAGCCCAGCAGAGGACAGGCACCAGAGGGAAGGTGAGCCTGGTGAGCAAGGTGAGCAGTGACTGCAGGACAAAACTAGCTGCTCTTTTGCAGGTGGTGTACTTGTGGTGAATCTGTGTACATACTTGTTTTTTTGTTTTCCAGGCAGTGCACAGACTTCTAACGTGCAGTCCAACGTGACAGGGACCCTGCCTGTAAGAGGTCACGGTCAAGGGGTGTCAGACAGAAGCTGCCATGGGAGCAGCAAACTCTTGGGCAGTATCTCAGTAGTCACACTTGCCTCTGGGTTTTTTTACAGGAGATGTAAGCAGCCTCAGATGACCGAAGCCAACTCACAGTGAGGTGACGGACACAGTTCGGTCCTCTGGAGCTGTCCTTGAAAGCATCAGCAATGAAGCACTGAGCTTTTTGGATTGCAGGTGCCACCCAGGTAACCTTTGGGAGCCGATGAGCATTGGAGGTGAGTCAGGGAGGCAGCAGGAGGAGCAGGAATCCACTGCAGCTTCAGAGATGCCCTCTAACTTTGTCTCTCTCTCACTCAGGTATCCCAGGAGATGACAGCATGTTGTCCAAGTCTGGTCAGAGTCAGTGACCCGAGGACCTGCCTCGGTGACAGTGAGTAGAGGAATCCTGGTGGCTGGGGCCACGTACCACACTCCTCAGATCTGGTGTCTGGTTTTCTTTCTCGCAGTTGACTCCGAGTAGTCTGACGATGGCAGGAACCTCTGAGGCAGCCCAGGTGCTCCTCCTCTGCATCAAAGCTGGATTGGCATCCCCTGCTCTTGGAAAGATAAGTGCAGGGCAAAGGCCCAGAGAGGGGTTGGGAGTGGGTGCAAGTCTGTGCCTCGCCTGGAGGGATTTTTGCAATTATTCCGGTGCAGGGGGTGTCCTGTGACAGGTTATTTGGAAGCATCAAATGAAGGGCTTACTTTTTATCAAGGGATTCACATGTGCCGGGCAGAGCAGTTCTGGTATGTGTCACGTCCTTTCTCTCGTGCGTGTTTTGTGTCACGTGGTGTGTGTGGTCACAGGTGTGGGGTGTCTCACTTGGGGTCAACCTGGACCTGCTCTGCCCTGCTCCGTCGATCAGTGTGTAGATGGAATATGGCTCAGAGTCTCAGGTGAACATGGCAGTTCCCTTAGACAGTGGAGCTGATGGCTGTCCTGTTGGTGAGCAGGATGGTCTTGCGATGCCCTGCTTGGGTGTTTAGAGTCCTGGCTAGGTAGAGTAGGAACCAGTGTCTAGGGTTTAGAGGTTTTTGGCTTTCGTTGTGAGCAATCCCTACATGTTTGAGAGCTGAGTGTTTGAGCATTTGCCCATTTCATTTGCAGGGGCGGTCTTGGGAGCAGCTGAAGAGAGAGGAGCCTTGTAGGTGAGTTGGGGAGGCAGCAGGAGGAGCGGGGATCCACTGCAGCTTTAGAGATGCCTTCTAAGTTTGTGTCTCCCTCACTCAGGTATCCCGGAACGTGACATCCACAGTGTCCGACTCCGGTCAGGGGCTGGTTGCTGGTGAGTAGGGGGATCAGTGGGGTTTGAGCCCCATGCCACACAACTCACGTATTGCTTGTGGTTTTCTTTCTCGCAGTTGGCTCCTAGTAGTCTGACGATGGCAGGAATCTCTGAGGTAGCCCAGGTGCTCCTCCACTGCATCAAAGATGGATTGGCATCCCTGGCTCTTGGAAAGATAAGTGCAGGGCAAAGACCCAGAGAGGGGTTGGGAGTGGGTGCAAGTCTGTGCCTCGCCTGGAGGGATTTTTGCAATTATTCCGGTGCAGGGGGTATCCTGTGACAGGTTATTTGGATGCATCAAAGGAAGGGCTTACTTTTTATCATTGGATTCACATGTGCAGGGCAGAGCAGTTTTGGTGTGTGTCACGTCCTTTGTCTTGTGCGTGTTTTGTGTCCTTTGTCTCTTAATTGTGTCACGTGGTGTGTGTGGTCACAGGTGTGGGGTGTCTCACTTGGGGTCAGCCTGGAAGTGCTCTGCCCTGCTCCGTGGATCAGTGGGTAGATAGAATATTGCTCAGGGTCTCACATCACCGTGTCAGTTCCCTTAGACAGTCGAACCGATGGCTGTCCAGTGTGTGAGCAGGATGGTCTTGCGATGCCCTTCTTGGGTGTATAGAATCCCGGCTAGGTGGAGTAGGAACCAGTGTCTAGGGTTTAGAGGTTTTTGGCTTTCCTTGTGAGCAATCCCTACATGTTTGAGAGCTGAGTGTTTGAGCATTTGGCCATTTCATTTGCCGGGGCGGTTTTGGGAGCAGCTGAAGAGAGAGGAGCCTTGTAGGTGAGTTGAGGAGGCAGCAGGAGGAGCGGGGATCCACTGCAGCTTTAGAGATGCCCTCTAATTTTGTCTCTCTCTCGCTCAGGTATCCTAGAAGATGACAGCACGTTGTCCAAGTCTGGTCAGAGCCAGTGACCCGAGGACCTGCCTCGGTGACAGTGAGTAGAGGGATCCTGGTGGCTGGGACCACGTGCCACACCCCTCAGATCTGGTGTCTGGTTTTCTTTCTCGCAGTTGACTCCGAGTAGTGTGACGATGACAGGAACCTCTGAGGCAGCCCAGGTGCCCCTCCTCTGCATCAAAGCTGGATTGGCATCCCCTGCTCTCGGAAAGATAAGTGCCGGGCAAAGACCTAGAGAGGGGTTGGGAGTGGGTGCAAGTCTGTGCCTCGCCTGGAGGGATTTTTGCAATTATTCCGGTGCAGGGGGTGTCCTGTGACAGGTTATTTGGACGCATCAAAGGAAGGGCTTACTTTTTTATCAAGGGATTCACATGTGCAGGGCAGAGCAGTTCCGGTCTGTGTCACGTCCTTTGTCTCGTGGTGTTTTGTGTCACATGGCGTGTGTGGTCACAGGTGTGGGGTGTCTCACTTGGGGTCAGCCTGGACCTGCTCTGCCCTGCTCCGTGGATCAGTGTGTAGATGGAATATGGCTCGGAGTCTCAGGTGAACATGGCAGTTCCCTTAGACAGTGGAGCTGATGGCTGTCCAGTCTGTGAGTAGGATGGTCTTGCGATGCCCTGCTTGGGTGTTTAGAGTCCTGGCTAGGTAGAGTAGGAACCAGTGTCTAGGGTTTAGAGGTTTTTGGCTTTCGTTGTGAGCAATCCCTACATGTTTGAGAGCTGAGTGTTTGAGCATTTGGCCATTTCATTTGCAGGGGCGGTCTTGGGAGCAGCTGAAGAGAGGGGAGCCTTGTAGGTGAGTTGGGGAGGCAGCAGGAGGAGCGGGGATCCACTGCAGCCTTAGAGATGCCTTCTAAGTTTGTGTCTCCCTCACTCAGGTATCCCGGAACGTGACATCCACAGTGTCCGACTCCGGTCAGGGCCTGGTTGCTGGTGAGTAGGGGGATCAGTGGGGTTTGAGCCCCATGCCACACAACTCACGTATTGCTTGTGGTTTTCTTTCTCGCAGTTGACTCCGAGTAGTCTGACGATGGCAGGAACCTCTGAGGCAGCCCAGGTGCCCCTCCTCTGCATCAAAGCTGGATTGGCATCCCCTGCTCTCGGAAAGATAAGTGCAGGGCAAAGACCCAGGGAGGGGTTGGGAGTGGATGCAAGTCTGTGCCTCGCCTGGAGGGATTTTTGCAATTATTCCGGTGCAGGGGGTATCCTGTGACAGGTTATTTGGATGCATCAAAGGAAGGGCTTACTTTTTATCATTGGATTCCTGTGTGCAGGGCAGAGCAGTTCCGGTTTGTGTCACGTCCTTTGTCTCGTCCATGTTTTGTGTCCTTTGTCTCTTAATTGTGTCACGTGGTGTGTGTGGTCACAGGTGTGGGGTGTCTCACTTGGGGTCAGCCTGGAAGTGCTCTGCCCTGCTCCGTGGATCAGTGGGTCGATAGAATATTGCTCAGGGTCTCACATCACCGTGTCAGTTCCCTTAGACAGTCGAATCGATGGCTGTCCAGTGTGTGAGCAGGATGGTCTTGCGATGCCCTTCTTGGGTGTATAGAATCCCGGCTAGGTGGAGTAGGAACCAGTGTCTAGGGTTTAGAGGTTTTTGGCTTTCCTTGTGAGCAATCCCTACATGTTTGAAAGCTGAGTGGTCTTGGGAGCAGCTGAAGAGAGAGGAGCCTTGTAGGTGAGTTGGGGAGGCAGCAGGAGGAGCGGGGATCCACTGCAGCTTTAGAGATGCCCTCTAATTTTGTCTCTCACTCACTCAGGTATCCCAGAAGATGACAGCACATTGTCCAAGTCTGGTCAGAGCCAGTGACCCGAGGACCTGCCTCGGTGACAGTGAGTAGAGGGGTCCTGGTGGCTGGGGCCATGTGCCACACTCCTCAGATCTGGTGTCTGGTTTTCTTTCTTGCAGTTGACTCCGAGTAGTCTGAAGATGGCAGGAATCTCTGAGGCAGGCCAGGTGCCCCTCCTCTGCATCAAAGCTGGATTGGCATCCCCTGCTCTCGGAAAGATAAGTGCCGGGCAAAGACCTAGAGAGGGGTTGGGAGTGGGTGCAAGTCTGTGCCTCGCCTGGAGGGATTTTTGCAATTATTCCGGTGCAGGGGGTGTCCTGTGACAGGTTATTTGGACACATCAAAGGAAGGGCTTACTTTTTATCATTGGATTCCTGTGTGCAGGGCAGAGCAGTTCCGGTCTGTGTCACGTCCTTTGTCTCGTCCATGTTTTGTGTCCTTTGTCTCTTAATTGTGTCACGTGGTGTGTGTGGTCACAGGTGTGGGGTGTCTCACTTGGGGTCAGCCTGGAAGTGCTCTGCCCTGCTCCGTGGATCCAGTGGGTCGATAGAATATTGCTCAGGGTCTCACATCACCGTGTCAGTTCCCTTAGACAGTGGAGCCGATGGCTGTCCAGTGTGTGAGCAGGATGGTCTTGCGATGCCCTGCTTGGGTGTATAGAATCCCAGCTAGGTGGAGTAGGAACCAGTGTCTAGGGTTTAGAGGTTTTTGGCTTTCCTTGTGAGCAATCCCTACATGTTTGAGAGCTGAGTGTTTGAGCATTTGGCCATTTCATTTGCCGGGGCGGTTTTGGGAGCAGCTGAAGAGAGAGGAGCCTTGTAGGTGAGTTGAGGAGGCAGCAGGAGGAGCGGGGATCCACTGCAGCTTTAGAGATGCCCTCTAATTTTGTCTCTCTCTCGCTCAGGTATCCTAGAAGATGACAGCACGTTGTCCAAGTCTGGTCAGAGCCAGTGACCCGAGGACCTGCCTCGGTGACAGTGAGTAGAGGGATCCTGGGGGCTGGGGCCACGTGCCACACTCCTCAGATCTGGTGTCTGGTTTTCTTTCTCGCAGTTGACTCCGAGTAGTGTGACGATGACAGGAACCTCTGAGGCAGCCCAGGTGCCCCTCCTCTGCATCAAAGCTGGATTGGCATCCCCTGCTCTCGGAAAGATAAGTGCCGGGCAAAGACCTAGAGAGGGGTTGGGAGTGGGTGCAAGTCTGTGCCTCGCCTGGAGGGATTTTTGCAATTATTCCGGTGCAGGGGGTGTCCTGTGACAGGTTATTTGGACGCATCAAAGGAAGGGCTTACTTTTTATCATTGGATTCCTGTGTGCAGGGCAGAGCAGTTCCGGTCTGTGTCACGTCCTTTGTCTCGTGGTGTTTTGTGTCACATGGCGTGTGTGGTCACAGGTGTGGGGTGTCTCACTTGGGGTCAGCCTGGACCTGCTCTGCCCTGCTCCGTGGATCAGTGTGTAGATGGAATATGGCTCGGAGTCTCAGGTGAACATGGCAGTTCCCTTAGACAGTGGAGCTGATGGCTGTCCAGTCTGTGAGTAGGATGCTCTTGCGATGCCCTGCTTGGGTGTTTAGAGTCCTGGCTAGGTAGAGTAGGAACCAGTGTCTAGGGTTTAGAGGTTTTTGGCTTTCGTTGTGAGCAATCCCTACATGTTTGAGAGCTGAGTGTTTGAGCATTTGGCCATTTCATTTGCAGGGGCGGTCTTGGGAGCAGCTGAAGAGAGGGGAGCCTTGTAGGTGAGTTGGGGAGGCAGCAGGAGGAGCGGGGATCCACTGCAGCCTTAGAGATGCCTTCTAAGTTTGTGTCTCCCTCACTCAGGTATCCCGGAACGTGACATCCACAGTGTCCGACTCCGGTCAGGGCCTGGTTGCTGGTGAGTAGGGGGATCAGTGGGGTTTGAGCCCCATGCCACACAGCTCACGTATTGCTTGTGGTTTTCTTTCTCGCAGTTGACTCCGAGTAGTCTGACGATGGCAGGAACCTCTGAGCCAGCCCAGGTGCCCCTCCTCTGCATCAAAGCTGGATTGGCATCCCCTGCTCTCGGAAAGATAAGTGCAGGGCAAAGACCCAGGGAGGGGTTGGGAGTGGATGCAAGTCTGTGCCTCGCCTGGAGGGATTTTTGCAATTATTCCGGTGCAGGGGGTATCCTGTGACAGGTTATTTGGATGCATCAAAGGAAGGGCTTACTTTTTATCATTGGATTCCTGTGTGCAGGGCAGAGCAGTTCCGGTTTGTGTCACGTCCTTTGTCTCGTCCATGTTTTGTGTCCTTTGTCTCTTAATTGTGTCACGTGGTGTGTGTGGTCACAGGTGTGGGGTGTCTCACTTGGGGTCAGCCTGGAAGTGCTCTGCCCTGCTCCGTGGATCAGTGGGTAGATAGAATATTGCTCAGGGTCTCACATCACCGTGTCAGTTCCCTTAGACAGTCGAACCGATGGCTGTCCAGTGTGTGAGCAGGATGGTCTTGCGATGCCCTTCTTGGGTGTATAGAATCCCAGCTAGGTGGAGTAGGAACCAGTGTCTAGGGTTTAGAGGTTTTTGGCTTTCCTTGTGAGCAATCCCTACATGTTTGAAAGCTGAGTGGTCTTGGGAGCAGCTGAAGAGAGAGGAGCCTTGTAGGTGAGTTGGGGAGGCAGCAGGAGGAGCGGGGATCCACTGCAGCTTTAGAGATGCCCTCTAATTTTGTCTCTCACTCACTCAGGTATCCCAGAAGATGACAGCACATTGTCCAAGTCTGGTCAGAGCCAGTGACCCGAGGACCTGCCTCGGTGACAGTGAGTAGAGGGATCCTGGTGGCTGGGGCCATGTGCCACACTCCTCAGATCTGGTGTCTGGTTTTCTTTCTTGCAGTTGACTCCGAGTAGTCTGAAGATGGCAGGAACCTCTGAGGCAGGCCAGGTGCCCCTCCTCTGCATCAAAGCTGGATTGGCATCCCCTGCTCTCGGAAAGATAAGTGCCGGGCAAAGACCTATAGAGGGGTTGGGAGTGGGTGCAAGTCTGTGCCTCGCCTGGAGGGATTTTTGCAATTATTCCGGTGCAGGGGGTGTCCTGTGACAGGTTATTTGGACGCATCAAAGGAAGGGCTTACTTTTTATCATTGGATTCCTGTGTGCAGGGCAGAGCAGTTCCGGTCTGTGTCACGTCCTTTGTCTCGTCCATGTTTTGTGTCCTTTGTCTCTTAATTGTGTCACGTGGTGTGTGTGGTCACAGGTGTGGGGTGTCTCACTTGGGGTCAGCCTGGAAGTGCTCTGCCCTGCTCCGTGGATCCAGTGGGTCGATAGAATATTGCTCAGGGTCTCACATCACCGTGTCAGTTCCCTTAGACAGTGGAGCCGATGGCTGTCCAGTGTGTGAGCAGGATGGTCTTGCGATGCCCTGCTTGGGTGTATAGAATCCCAGCTAGGTGGAGTAGGAACCAGTGTCTAGGGTTTAGAGGTTTTTGGCTTTCCTTGTGAGCAATCCCTACATGTTTGAGAGCTGAGTGTTTGAGCATTTGGCCATTTCATTTGCCGGGGCGGTTTTGGGAGCAGCTGAAGAGAGAGGAGCCTTGTAGGTGAGTTGAGGAGGCAGCAGGAGGAGCGGGGATCCACTGCAGCTTTAGAGATGCCCTCTAATTTTGTCTCTCTCTCGCTCAGGTATCCTAGAAGATGACAGCACGTTGTCCAAGTCTGGTCAGAGCCAGTGACCCGAGGACCTGCCTCGGTGACAGTGAGTAGAGGGATCCTGGGGGCTGGGGCCACGTGCCACACTCCTCAGATCTGGTGTCTGGTTTTCTTTCTCGCAGTTGACTCCGAGTAGTGTGACGATGACAGGAACCTCTGAGGCAGCCCAGGTGCCCCTCCTCTCCATCAAAGCTGGATTGGCATCCCCTGCTCTCGGAAAGATAAGTGCCGGGCAAAGACCTAGAGAGGGGTTGGGAGTGGGTGCAAGTCTGTGCCTCGCCTGGAGGGATTTTTGCAATTATTCCGGTGCAGGGGGTGTCCTGTGACAGGTTATTTGGACGCATCAAAGGAAGGGCTTACTTTTTATCATTGGATTCCTGTGTGCAGGGCAGAGCAGTTCCGGTCTGTGTCACGTCCTTTGTCTCGTGGTGTTTTGTGTCACATGGCGTGTGTGGTCACAGGTGTGGGGTGTCTCACTTGGGGTCAGCCTGGACCTGCTCTGCCCTGCTCCGTGGATCAGTGTGTAGATGGAATATGGCTCGGAGTCTCAGGTGAACATGGCAGTTCCCTTAGACAGTGGAGCTGATGGCTGTCCAGTCTGTGAGTAGGATGCTCTTGCGATGCCCTGCTTGGGTGTTTAGAGTCCTGGCTAGGTAGAGTAGGAACCAGTGTCTAGGGTTTAGAGGTTTTTGGCTTTCGTTGTGAGCAATCCCTACATGTTTGAGAGCTGAGTGTTTGAGCATTTGGCCATTTCATTTGCAGGGGCGGTCTTGGGAGCAGCTGAAGAGAGGGGAGCCTTGTAGGTGAGTTGGGGAGGCAGCAGGAGGAGCGGGGATCCACTGCAGCCTTAGAGATGCCTTCTAAGTTTGTGTCTCCCTCACTCAGGTATCCCGGAACGTGACATCCACAGTGTCCGACTCCGGTCAGGGCCTGGTTGCTGGTGAGTAGGGGGATCAGTGGGGTTTGAGCCCCATGCCACACAGCTCACGTATTGCTTGTGGTTTTCTTTCTCGCAGTTGACTCCGAGTAGTCTGACGATGGCAGGAACCTCTGAGCCAGCCCAGGTGCCCCTCCTCTGCATCAAAGCTGGATTGGCATCCCCTGCTCTCGGAAAGATAAGTGCAGGGCAAAGACCCAGGGAGGGGTTGGGAGTGGATGCAAGTCTGTGCCTCGCCTGGAGGGATTTTTGCAATTATTCCGGTGCAGGGGGTATCCTGTGACAGGTTATTTGGATGCATCAAAGGAAGGGCTTACTTTTTATCATTGGATTCCTGTGTGCAGGGCAGAGCAGTTCCGGTTTGTGTCACGTCCTTTGTCTCGTCCATGTTTTGTGTCCTTTGTCTCTTAATTGTGTCACGTGGTGTGTGTGGTCACAGGTGTGGGGTGTCTCACTTGGGGTCAGCCTGGAAGTGCTCTGCCCTGCTCCGTGGATCAGTGGGTAGATAGAATATTGCTCAGGGTCTCACATCACCGTGTCAGTTCCCTTAGACAGTCGAACCGATGGCTGTCCAGTGTGTGAGCAGGATGGTCTTGCGATGCCCTTCTTGGGTGTATAGAATCCCAGCTAGGTGGAGTAGGAACCAGTGTCTAGGGTTTAGAGGTTTTTGGCTTTCCTTGTGAGCAATCCCTACATGTTTGAAAGCTGAGTGGTCTTGGGAGCAGCTGAAGAGAGAGGAGCCTTGTAGGTGAGTTGGGGAGGCAGCAGGAGGAGCGGGGATCCACTGCAGCTTTAGAGATGCCCTCTAATTTTGTCTCTCACTCACTCAGGTATTCCAGAAGATGACAGCACATTGTCCAAGTCTGGTCAGAGCCAGTGACCCGAGGACCTGCCTCGGTGACAGTGAGTAGAGGGATCCTGGTGGCTGGGGCCATGTGCCACACTCCTCAGATCTGGTGTCTGGTTTTCTTTCTTGCAGTTGACTCCGAGTAGTCTGAAGATGGCAGGAACCTCTGAGGCAGGCCAGGTGCCCCTCCTCTGCATCAAAGCTGGATTGGCATCCCCTGCTCTCGGAAAGATAAGTGCCGGGCAAAGACCTAGAGAGGGGTTGGGAGTGGGTGCAAGTCTGTGCCTCGCCTGGAGGGATTTTTGCAATTATTCCGGTGCAGGGGGTGTCCTGTGACAGGTTATTTGGACGCATCAAAGGAAGGGCTTACTTTTTATCATTGGATTCCTGTGTGCAGAGCAGAGCAGTTCCGGTCTGTGTCACGTCCTTTGTCTCGTCCATGTTTTGTGTCCTTTGTCTCTTAATTGTGTCACGTGGTGTGTGTGGTCACAGGTGTGGGGTGTCTCACTTGGGGTCAGCCTGGAAGTGCTCTGCCCTGCTCCGTGGATCCAGTGGGTCGATAGAATATTGCTCAGGGTCTCACATCACCGTGTCAGTTCCCTTAGACAGTGGAGCCGATGGCTGTCCAGTGTGTGAGCAGGATGGTCTTGCGATGCCCTGCTTGGGTGTATAGAATCCCAGCTAGGTGGAGTAGGAACCAGTGTCTAGGGTTTAGAGGTTTTTGGCTTTCCTTGTGAGCAATCCCTACATGTTTGAGAGCTGAGTGTTTGAGCATTTGGCCATTTCATTTGCCGGGGCGGTTTTGGGAGCAGCTGAAGAGAGAGGAGCCTTGTAGGTGAGTTGAGGAGGCAGCAGGAGGAGCGGGGATCCACTGCAGCTTTAGAGATGCCCTCTAATTTTGTCTCTCTCTCGCTCAGGTATCCTAGAAGATGACAGCACGTTGTCCAAGTCTGGTCAGAGCCAGTGACCCGAGGACCTGCCTCGGTGACAGTGAGTAGAGGGATCCTGGTGGCTGGGACCACGTGCCACACTCCTCAGATCTGGTGTCTGGTTTTCTTTCTCGCAGTTGACTCCGAGTAGTGTGACGATGACAGGAACCTCTGAGGCAACCCAGGTGCCCCTCCTCTGCATCAAAGCTGGATTGGCATCCCCTGCTCTCGGAAAGATAAGTGCAGGGCAAAGACCTAGAGAGGGGTTGGGAGTGGGTGCAAGTCTGTGCCTCGCCTGGAGGGATTTTTGCAATTATTCCGGTGCAGGGGGTGTCCTGTGACAGGTTATTTGGACGCATCAAAGGAAGGGCTTACTTTTTATCATTGGATTCCTGTGTGCAGGGCAGAGCAGTTCCGGTCTGTGTCACGTCCTTTGTCTCGTGGTGTTTTGTGTCACATGGCGTGTGTGGTCACAGGTGTGGGGTGTCTCACTTGGGGTCAGCCTGGACCTGCTCTGCCCTGCTCCGTGGATCAGTGTGTAGATGGAATATGGCTCGGAGTCTCAGGTGAACATGGCAGTTCCCTTAGACAGTGGAGCTGATGGCTGTCCAGTCTGTGAGTAGGATGCTCTTGCGATGCCCTGCTTGGGTGTTTAGAGTCCTGGCTAGGTAGAGTAGGAACCAGTGTCTAGGGTTTAGAGGTTTTTGGCTTTCGTTGTGAGCAATCCCTACATGTTTGAGAGCTGAGTGTTTGAGCATTTGGCCATTTCATTTGCAGGGGCGGTCTTGGGAGCAGCTGAAGAGAGGGGAGCCTTGTAGGTGAGTTGGGGAGGCAGCAGGAGGAGCGGGGATCCACTGCAGCCTTAGAGATGCCTTCTAAGTTTGTGTCTCCCTCACTCAGGTATCCCGGAACGTGACATCCACAGTGTCCGACTCCGGTCAGGGCCTGGTTGCTGGTGAGTAGGGGGATCAGTGGGGTTTGAGCCCCATGCCACACAACTCACGTATTGCTTGTGGTTTTCTTTCTCGCAGTTGACTCCGAGTAGTCTGACGATGGCAGGAACCTCTGAGGCAGCCCAGGTGCCCCTCCTCTGCATCAAAGCTGGATTGGCATCCCCTGCTCTCGGAAAGATAAGTGCAGGGCAAAGACCCAGGGAGGGGTTGGGAGTGGATGCAAGTCTGTGCCTCGCCTGGAGGGATTTTTGCAATTATTCCGGTGCAGGGGGTATCCTGTGACAGGTTATTTGGATGCATCAAAGGAAGGGCTTACTTTTTATCATTGGATTCCTGTGTGCAGGGCAGAGCAGTTCCGGTTTGTGTCACGTCCTTTGTCTCGTCCATGTTTTGTGTCCTTTGTCTCTTAATTGTGTCACGTGGTGTGTGTGGTCACAGGTGTGGGGTGTCTCACTTGGGGTCAGCCTGGAAGTGCTCTGCCCTGCTCCGTGGATCAGTGGGTCGATAGAATATTGCTCAGGGTCTCACATCACCGTGTCAGTTCCCTTAGACAGTCGAATCGATGGCTGTCCAGTGTGTGAGCAGGATGGTCTTGCGATGCCCTTCTTGGGTGTATAGAATCCCGGCTAGGTGGAGTAGGAACCAGTGTCTAGGGTTTAGAGGTTTTTGGCTTTCCTTGTGAGCAATCCCTACATGTTTGAAAGCTGAGTGGTCTTGGGAGCAGCTGAAGAGAGAGGAGCCTTGTAGGTGAGTTGGGGAGGCAGCAGGAGGAGCGGGGATCCACTGCAGCTTTAGAGATGCCCTCTAATTTTGTCTCTCACTCACTCAGGTATCCCAGAAGATGACAGCACATTGTCCAAGTCTGGTCAGAGCCAGTGACCCGAGGACCTGCCTCGGTGACAGTGAGTAGAGGGGTCCTGGTGGCTGGGGCCATGTGCCACACTCCTCAGATCTGGTGTCTGGTTTTCTTTCTTGCAGTTGACTCCGAGTAGTCTGAAGATGGCAGGAATCTCTGAGGCAGGCCAGGTGCCCCTCCTCTGCATCAAAGCTGGATTGGCATCCCCTGCTCTCGGAAAGATAAGTGCCGGGCAAAGACCTAGAGAGGGGTTGGGAGTGGGTGCAAGTCTGTGCCTCGCCTGGAGGGATTTTTGCAATTATTCCGGTGCAGGGGGTGTCCTGTGACAGGTTATTTGGACACATCAAAGGAAGGGCTTACTTTTTATCATTGGATTCCTGTGTGCAGGGCAGAGCAGTTCCGGTCTGTGTCACGTCCTTTGTCTCGTCCATGTTTTGTGTCCTTTGTCTCTTAATTGTGTCACGTGGTGTGTGTGGTCACAGGTGTGGGGTGTCTCACTTGGGGTCAGCCTGGAAGTGCTCTGCCCTGCTCCGTGGATCCAGTGGGTCGATAGAATATTGCTCAGGGTCTCACATCACCGTGTCAGTTCCCTTAGACAGTGGAGCCGATGGCTGTCCAGTGTGTGAGCAGGATGGTCTTGCGATGCCCTGCTTGGGTGTATAGAATCCCAGCTAGGTGGAGTAGGAACCAGTGTCTAGGGTTTAGAGGTTTTTGGCTTTCCTTGTGAGCAATCCCTACATGTTTGAGAGCTGAGTGTTTGAGCATTTGGCCATTTCATTTGCCGGGGCGGTTTTGGGAGCAGCTGAAGAGAGAGGAGCCTTGTAGGTGAGTTGAGGAGGCAGCAGGAGGAGCGGGGATCCACTGCAGCTTTAGAGATGCCCTCTAATTTTGTCTCTCTCTCGCTCAGGTATCCTAGAAGATGACAGCACGTTGTCCAAGTCTGGTCAGAGCCAGTGACCCGAGGACCTGCCTCGGTGACAGTGAGTAGAGGGATCCTGGGGGCTGGGACCACGTGCCACACTCCTCAGATCTGGTGTCTGGTTTTCTTTCTCGCAGTTGACTCCGAGTAGTGTGACGATGACAGGAACCTCTGAGGCAGCCCAGGTGCCCCTCCTCTGCATCAAAGCTGGATTGGCATCCCCTGCTCTCGGAAAGATAAGTGCCGGGCAAAGACCTAGAGAGGGGTTGGGAGTGGGTGCAAGTCTGTGCCTCGCCTGGAGGGATTTTTGCAATTATTCCGGTGCAGGGGGTGTCCTGTGACAGGTTATTTGGACGCATCAAAGGAAGGGCTTACTTTTTATCATTGGATTCCTGTGTGCAGGGCAGAGCAGTTCCGGTCTGTGTCACGTCCTTTGTCTCGTGGTGTTTTGTGTCACATGGCGTGTGTGGTCACAGGTGTGGGGTGTCTCACTTGGGGTCAGCCTGGACCTGCTCTGCCCTGCTCCGTGGATCAGTGTGTAGATGGAATATGGCTCGGAGTCTCAGGTGAACATGGCAGTTCCCTTAGACAGTGGAGCTGATGGCTGTCCAGTCTGTGAGTAGGATGCTCTTGCGATGCCCTGCTTGGGTGTTTAGAGTCCTGGCTAGGTAGAGTAGGAACCAGTGTCTAGGGTTTAGAGGTTTTTGGCTTTCGTTGTGAGCAATCCCTACATGTTTGAGAGCTGAGTGTTTGAGCATTTGGCCATTTCATTTGCAGGGGCGGTCTTGGGAGCAGCTGAAGAGAGGGGAGCCTTGTAGGTGAGTTGGGGAGGCAGCAGGAGGAGCGGGGATCCACTGCAGCCTTAGAGATGCCTTCTAAGTTTGTGTCTCCCTCACTCAGGTATCCCGGAACGTGACATCCACAGTGTCCGACTCCGGTCAGGGCCTGGTTGCTGGTGAGTAGGGGGATCAGTGGGGTTTGAGCCCCATGCCACACAGCTCACGTATTGCTTGTGGTTTTCTTTCTCGCAGTTGACTCCGAGTAGTCTGACGATGGCAGGAACCTCTGAGCCAGCCCAGGTGCCCCTCCTCTGCATCAAAGCTGGATTGGCATCCCCTGCTCTCGGAAAGATAAGTGCAGGGCAAAGACCCAGGGAGGGGTTGGGAGTGGATGCAAGTCTGTGCCTCGCCTGGAGGGATTTTTGCAATTATTCCGGTGCAGGGGGTATCCTGTGACAGGTTATTTGGATGCATCAAAGGAAGGGCTTACTTTTTATCATTGGATTCCTGTGTGCAGGGCAGAGCAGTTCCGGTTTGTGTCACGTCCTTTGTCTCGTCCATGTTTTGTGTCCTTTGTCTCTTAATTGTGTCACGTGGTGTGTGTGGTCACAGGTGTGGGGTGTCTCACTTGGGGTCAGCCTGGAAGTGCTCTGCCCTGCTCCGTGGATCAGTGGGTAGATAGAATATTGCTCAGGGTCTCACATCACCGTGTCAGTTCCCTTAGACAGTCGAACCGATGGCTGTCCAGTGTGTGAGCAGGATGGTCTTGCGATGCCCTTCTTGGGTGTATAGAATCCCAGCTAGGTGGAGTAGGAACCAGTGTCTAGGGTTTAGAGGTTTTTGGCTTTCCTTGTGAGCAATCCCTACATGTTTGAAAGCTGAGTGGTCTTGGGAGCAGCTGAAGAGAGAGGAGCCTTGTAGGTGAGTTGGGGAGGCAGCAGGAGGAGCGGGGATCCACTGCAGCTTTAGAGATGCCCTCTAATTTTGTCTCTCACTCACTCAGGTATCCCAGAAGATGACAGCACATTGTCCAAGTCTGGTCAGAGCCAGTGACCCGAGGACCTGCCTCGGTGACAGTGAGTAGAGGGATCCTGGTGGCTGGGGCCATGTGCCACACTCCTCAGATCTGGTGTCTGGTTTTCTTTCTTGCAGTTGACTCCGAGTAGTCTGAAGATGGCAGGAACCTCTGAGGCAGGCCAGGTGCCCCTCCTCTGCATCAAAGCTGGATTGGCATCCCCTGCTCTCGGAAAGATAAGTGCCGGGCAAAGACCTATAGAGGGGTTGGGAGTGGGTGCAAGTCTGTGCCTCGCCTGGAGGGATTTTTGCAATTATTCCGGTGCAGGGGGTGTCCTGTGACAGGTTATTTGGACGCATCAAAGGAAGGGCTTACTTTTTATCATTGGATTCCTGTGTGCAGGGCAGAGCAGTTCCGGTCTGTGTCACGTCCTTTGTCTCGTCCATGTTTTGTGTCCTTTGTCTCTTAATTGTGTCACGTGGTGTGTGTGGTCACAGGTGTGGGGTGTCTCACTTGGGGTCAGCCTGGAAGTGCTCTGCCCTGCTCCGTGGATCCAGTGGGTCGATAGAATATTGCTCAGGGTCTCACATCACCGTGTCAGTTCCCTTAGACAGTGGAGCCGATGGCTGTCCAGTGTGTGAGCAGGATGGTCTTGCGATGCCCTGCTTGGGTGTATAGAATCCCAGCTAGGTGGAGTAGGAACCAGTGTCTAGGGTTTAGAGGTTTTTGGCTTTCCTTGTGAGCAATCCCTACATGTTTGAGAGCTGAGTGTTTGAGCATTTGGCCATTTCATTTGCCGGGGCGGTTTTGGGAGCAGCTGAAGAGAGAGGAGCCTTGTAGGTGAGTTGAGGAGGCAGCAGGAGGAGCGGGGATCCACTGCAGCTTTAGAGATGCCCTCTAATTTTGTCTCTCTCTCGCTCAGGTATCCTAGAAGATGACAGCACGTTGTCCAAGTCTGGTCAGAGCCAGTGACCCGAGGACCTGCCTCGGTGACAGTGAGTAGAGGGATCCTGGGGGCTGGGGCCACGTGCCACACTCCTCAGATCTGGTGTCTGGTTTTCTTTCTCGCAGTTGACTCCGAGTAGTGTGACGATGACAGGAACCTCTGAGGCAGCCCAGGTGCCCCTCCTCTGCATCAAAGCTGGATTGGCATCCCCTGCTCTCGGAAAGATAAGTGCCGGGCAAAGACCTAGAGAGGGGTTGGGAGTGGGTGCAAGTCTGTGCCTCGCCTGGAGGGATTTTTGCAATTATTCCGGTGCAGGGGGTGTCCTGTGACAGGTTATTTGGACGCATCAAAGGAAGGGCTTACTTTTTATCATTGGATTCCTGTGTGCAGGGCAGAGCAGTTCCGGTCTGTGTCACGTCCTTTGTCTCGTGGTGTTTTGTGTCACATGGCGTGTGTGGTCACAGGTGTGGGGTGTCTCACTTGGGGTCAGCCTGGACCTGCTCTGCCCTGCTCCGTGGATCAGTGTGTAGATGGAATATGGCTCGGAGTCTCAGGTGAACATGGCAGTTCCCTTAGACAGTGGAGCTGATGGCTGTCCAGTCTGTGAGTAGGATGCTCTTGCGATGCCCTGCTTGGGTGTTTAGAGTCCTGGCTAGGTAGAGTAGGAACCAGTGTCTAGGGTTTAGAGGTTTTTGGCTTTCGTTGTGAGCAATCCCTACATGTTTGAGAGCTGAGTGTTTGAGCATTTGGCCATTTCATTTGCAGGGGCGGTCTTGGGAGCAGCTGAAGAGAGGGGAGCCTTGTAGGTGAGTTGGGGAGGCAGCAGGAGGAGCGGGGATCCACTGCAGCCTTAGAGATGCCTTCTAAGTTTGTGTCTCCCTCACTCAGGTATCCCGGAACGTGACATCCACAGTGTCCGACTCCGGTCAGGGCCTGGTTGCTGGTGAGTAGGGGGATCAGTGGGGTTTGAGCCCCATGCCACACAGCTCACGTATTGCTTGTGGTTTTCTTTCTCGCAGTTGACTCCGAGTAGTCTGACGATGGCAGGAACCTCTGAGCCAGCCCAGGTGCCCCTCCTCTGCATCAAAGCTGGATTGGCATCCCCTGCTCTCGGAAAGATAAGTGCAGGGCAAAGACCCAGGGAGGGGTTGGGAGTGGATGCAAGTCTGTGCCTCGCCTGGAGGGATTTTTGCAATTATTCCGGTGCAGGGGGTATCCTGTGACAGGTTATTTGGATGCATCAAAGGAAGGGCTTACTTTTTATCATTGGATTCCTGTGTGCAGGGCAGAGCAGTTCCGGTTTGTGTCACGTCCTTTGTCTCGTCCATGTTTTGTGTCCTTTGTCTCTTAATTGTGTCACGTGGTGTGTGTGGTCACAGGTGTGGGGTGTCTCACTTGGGGTCAGCCTGGAAGTGCTCTGCCCTGCTCCGTGGATCAGTGGGTAGATAGAATATTGCTCAGGGTCTCACATCACCGTGTCAGTTCCCTTAGACAGTCGAACCGATGGCTGTCCAGTGTGTGAGCAGGATGGTCTTGCGATGCCCTTCTTGGGTGTATAGAATCCCAGCTAGGTGGAGTAGGAACCAGTGTCTAGGGTTTAGAGGTTTTTGGCTTTCCTTGTGAGCAATCCCTACATGTTTGAAAGCTGAGTGGTCTTGGGAGCAGCTGAAGAGAGAGGAGCCTTGTAGGTGAGTTGGGGAGGCAGCAGGAGGAGCGGGGATCCACTGCAGCTTTAGAGATGCCCTCTAATTTTGTCTCTCACTCACTCAGGTATTCCAGAAGATGACAGCACATTGTCCAAGTCTGGTCAGAGCCAGTGACCCGAGGACCTGCCTCGGTGACAGTGAGTAGAGGGATCCTGGTGGCTGGGGCCATGTGCCACACTCCTCAGATCTGGTGTCTGGTTTTCTTTCTTGCAGTTGACTCCGAGTAGTCTGAAGATGGCAGGAACCTCTGAGGCAGGCCAGGTGCCCCTCCTCTGCATCAAAGCTGGATTGGCATCCCCTGCTCTCGGAAAGATAAGTGCCGGGCAAAGACCTAGAGAGGGGTTGGGAGTGGGTGCAAGTCTGTGCCTCGCCTGGAGGGATTTTTGCAATTATTCCGGTGCAGGGGGTGTCCTGTGACAGGTTATTTGGACGCATCAAAGGAAGGGCTTACTTTTTATCATTGGATTCCTGTGTGCAGAGCAGAGCAGTTCCGGTCTGTGTCACGTCCTTTGTCTCGTCCATGTTTTGTGTCCTTTGTCTCTTAATTGTGTCACGTGGTGTGTGTGGTCACAGGTGTGGGGTGTCTCACTTGGGGTCAGCCTGGAAGTGCTCTGCCCTGCTCCGTGGATCCAGTGGGTCGATAGAATATTGCTCAGGGTCTCACATCACCGTGTCAGTTCCCTTAGACAGTGGAGCCGATGGCTGTCCAGTGTGTGAGCAGGATGGTCTTGCGATGCCCTGCTTGGGTGTATAGAATCCCAGCTAGGTGGAGTAGGAACCAGTGTCTAGGGTTTAGAGGTTTTTGGCTTTCCTTGTGAGCAATCCCTACATGTTTGAGAGCTGAGTGTTTGAGCATTTGGCCATTTCATTTGCCGGGGCGGTTTTGGGAGCAGCTGAAGAGAGAGGAGCCTTGTAGGTGAGTTGAGGAGGCAGCAGGAGGAGCGGGGATCCACTGCAGCTTTAGAGATGCCCTCTAATTTTGTCTCTCTCTCGCTCAGGTATCCTAGAAGATGACAGCACGTTGTCCAAGTCTGGTCAGAGCCAGTGACCCGAGGACCTGCCTCGGTGACAGTGAGTAGAGGGATCCTGGTGGCTGGGACCACGTGCCACACTCCTCAGATCTGGTGTCTGGTTTTCTTTCTCGCAGTTGACTCCGAGTAGTGTGACGATGACAGGAACCTCTGAGGCAACCCAGGTGCCCCTCCTCTGCATCAAAGCTGGATTGGCATCCCCTGCTCTCGGAAAGATAAGTGCCGGGCAAAGACCTAGAGAGGGGTTGGGAGTGGGTGCAAGTCTGTGCCTCGCCTGGAGGGATTTTTGCAATTATTCCGGTGCAGGGGGTGTCCTGTGACAGGTTATTTGGACGCATCAAAGGAAGGGCTTACTTTTTATCATTGGATTCCTGTGTGCAGGGCAGAGCAGTTCCGGTCTGTGTCACGTCCTTTGTCTCGTGGTGTTTTGTGTCACATGGCGTGTGTGGTCACAGGTGTGGGGTGTCTCACTTGGGGTCAGCCTGGACCTGCTCTGCCCTGCTCCGTGGATCAGTGTGTAGATGGAATATGGCTCGGAGTCTCAGGTGAACATGGCAGTTCCCTTAGACAGTGGAGCTGATGGCTGTCCAGTCTGTGAGTAGGATGCTCTTGCGATGCCCTGCTTGGGTGTTTAGAGTCCTGGCTAGGTAGAGTAGGAACCAGTGTCTAGGGTTTAGAGGTTTTTGGCTTTCGTTGTGAGCAATCCCTACATGTTTGAGAGCTGAGTGTTTGAGCATTTGGCCATTTCATTTGCAGGGGCGGTCTTGGGAGCAGCTGAAGAGAGGGGAGCCTTGTAGGTGAGTTGGGGAGGCAGCAGGAGGAGCGGGGATCCACTGCAGCCTTAGAGATGCCTTCTAAGTTTGTGTCTCCCTCACTCAGGTATCCCGGAACGTGACATCCACAGTGTCCGACTCCGGTCAGGGCCTGGTTGCTGGTGAGTAGGGGGATCAGTGGGGTTTGAGCCCCATGCCACACAACTCACGTATTGCTTGTGGTTTTCTTTCTCGCAGTTGACTCCGAGTAGTCTGACGATGGCAGGAACCTCTGAGGCAGCCCAGGTGCCCCTCCTCTGCATCAAAGCTGGATTGGCATCCCCTGCTCTCGGAAAGATAAGTGCAGGGCAAAGACCCAGGGAGGGGTTGGGAGTGGATGCAAGTCTGTGCCTCGCCTGGAGGGATTTTTGCAATTATTCCGGTGCAGGGGGTATCCTGTGACAGGTTATTTGGATGCATCAAAGGAAGGGCTTACTTTTTATCATTGGATTCCTGTGTGCAGGGCAGAGCAGTTCCGGTTTGTGTCACGTCCTTTGTCTCGTCCATGTTTTGTGTCCTTTGTCTCTTAATTGTGTCACGTGGTGTGTGTGGTCACAGGTGTGGGGTGTCTCACTTGGGGTCAGCCTGGAAGTGCTCTGCCCTGCTCCGTGGATCAGTGGGTCGATAGAATATTGCTCAGGGTCTCACATCACCGTGTCAGTTCCCTTAGACAGTCGAATCGATGGCTGTCCAGTGTGTGAGCAGGATGGTCTTGCGATGCCCTTCTTGGGTGTATAGAATCCCGGCTAGGTGGAGTAGGAACCAGTGTCTAGGGTTTAGAGGTTTTTGGCTTTCCTTGTGAGCAATCCCTACATGTTTGAAAGCTGAGTGGTCTTGGGAGCAGCTGAAGAGAGAGGAGCCTTGTAGGTGAGTTGGGGAGGCAGCAGGAGGAGCGGGGATCCACTGCAGCTTTAGAGATGCCCTCTAATTTTGTCTCTCACTCACTCAGGTATCCCAGAAGATGACAGCACATTGTCCAAGTCTGGTCAGAGCCAGTGACCCGAGGACCTGCCTCGGTGACAGTGAGTAGAGGGGTCCTGGTGGCTGGGGCCATGTGCCACACTCCTCAGATCTGGTGTCTGGTTTTCTTTCTTGCAGTTGACTCCGAGTAGTCTGAAGATGGCAGGAATCTCTGAGGCAGGCCAGGTGCCCCTCCTCTGCATCAAAGCTGGATTGGCATCCCCTGCTCTCGGAAAGATAAGTGCCGGGCAAAGACCTAGAGAGGGGTTGGGAGTGGGTGCAAGTCTGTGCCTCGCCTGGAGGGATTTTTGCAATTATTCCGGTGCAGGGGGTGTCCTGTGACAGGTTATTTGGACACATCAAAGGAAGGGCTTACTTTTTATCATTGGATTCCTGTGTGCAGGGCAGAGCAGTTCCGGTCTGTGTCACGTCCTTTGTCTCGTCCATGTTTTGTGTCCTTTGTCTCTTAATTGTGTCACGTGGTGTGTGTGGTCACAGGTGTGGGGTGTCTCACTTGGGGTCAGCCTGGAAGTGCTCTGCCCTGCTCCGTGGATCCAGTGGGTCGATAGAATATTGCTCAGGGTCTCACATCACCGTGTCAGTTCCCTTAGACAGTGGAGCCGATGGCTGTCCAGTGTGTGAGCAGGATGGTCTTGCGATGCCCTGCTTGGGTGTATAGAATCCCAGCTAGGTGGAGTAGGAACCAGTGTCTAGGGTTTAGAGGTTTTTGGCTTTCCTTGTGAGCAATCCCTACATGTTTGAGAGCTGAGTGTTTGAGCATTTGGCCATTTCATTTGCCGGGGCGGTTTTGGGAGCAGCTGAAGAGAGAGGAGCCTTGTAGGTGAGTTGAGGAGGCAGCAGGAGGAGCGGGGATCCACTGCAGCTTTAGAGATGCCCTCTAATTTTGTCTCTCTCTCGCTCAGGTATCCTAGAAGATGACAGCACGTTGTCCAAGTCTGGTCAGAGCCAGTGACCCGAGGACCTGCCTCGGTGACAGTGAGTAGAGGGATCCTGGGGGCTGGGGCCACGTGCCACACTCCTCAGATCTGGTGTCTGGTTTTCTTTCTCGCAGTTGACTCCGAGTAGTGTGACGATGACAGGAACCTCTGAGGCAGCCCAGGTGCCCCTCCTCTGCATCAAAGCTGGATTGGCATCCCCTGCTCTCGGAAAGATAAGTGCCGGGCAAAGACCTAGAGAGGGGTTGGGAGTGGGTGCAAGTCTGTGCCTCGCCTGGAGGGATTTTTGCAATTATTCCGGTGCAGGGGGTGTCCTGTGACAGGTTATTTGGACGCATCAAAGGAAGGGCTTACTTTTTATCATTGGATTCCTGTGTGCAGGGCAGAGCAGTTCCGGTCTGTGTCACGTCCTTTGTCTCGTGGTGTTTTGTGTCACATGGCGTGTGTGGTCACAGGTGTGGGGTGTCTCACTTGGGGTCAGCCTGGACCTGCTCTGCCCTGCTCCGTGGATCAGTGTGTAGATGGAATATGGCTCGGAGTCTCAGGTGAACATGGCAGTTCCCTTAGACAGTGGAGCTGATGGCTGTCCAGTCTGTGAGTAGGATGCTCTTGCGATGCCCTGCTTGGGTGTTTAGAGTCCTGGCTAGGTAGAGTAGGAACCAGTGTCTAGGGTTTAGAGGTTTTTGGCTTTCGTTGTGAGCAATCCCTACATGTTTGAGAGCTGAGTGTTTGAGCATTTGGCCATTTCATTTGCAGGGGCGGTCTTGGGAGCAGCTGAAGAGAGGGGAGCCTTGTAGGTGAGTTGGGGAGGCAGCAGGAGGAGCGGGGATCCACTGCAGCCTTAGAGATGCCTTCTAAGTTTGTGTCTCCCTCACTCAGGTATCCCGGAACGTGACATCCACAGTGTCCGACTCCGGTCAGGGCCTGGTTGCTGGTGAGTAGGGGGATCAGTGGGGTTTGAGCCCCATGCCACACAGCTCACGTATTGCTTGTGGTTTTCTTTCTCGCAGTTGACTCCGAGTAGTCTGACGATGGCAGGAACCTCTGAGCCAGCCCAGGTGCCCCTCCTCTGCATCAAAGCTGGATTGGCATCCCCTGCTCTCGGAAAGATAAGTGCAGGGCAAAGACCCAGGGAGGGGTTGGGAGTGGATGCAAGTCTGTGCCTCGCCTGGAGGGATTTTTGCAATTATTCCGGTGCAGGGGGTATCCTGTGACAGGTTATTTGGATGCATCAAAGGAAGGGCTTACTTTTTATCATTGGATTCCTGTGTGCAGGGCAGAGCAGTTCCGGTTTGTGTCACGTCCTTTGTCTCGTCCATGTTTTGTGTCCTTTGTCTCTTAATTGTGTCACGTGGTGTGTGTGGTCACAGGTGTGGGGTGTCTCACTTGGGGTCAGCCTGGAAGTGCTCTGCCCTGCTCCGTGGATCAGTGGGTAGATAGAATATTGCTCAGGGTCTCGCATCACCGTGTCAGTTCCCTTAGACAGTCGAACCGATGGCTGTCCAGTGTGTGAGCAGGATGGTCTTGCGATGCCCTTCTTGGGTGTATAGAATCCCAGCTAGGTGGAGTAGGAACCAGTGTCTAGGGTTTAGAGGTTTTTGGCTTTCCTTGTGAGCAATCCCTACATGTTTGAAAGCTGAGTGGTCTTGGGAGCAGCTGAAGAGAGAGGAGCCTTGTAGGTGAGTTGGGGAGGCAGCAGGAGGAGCGGGGATCCACTGCAGCTTTAGAGATGCCCTCTAATTTTGTCTCTCACTCACTCAGGTATCCCAGAAGATGACAGCACATTGTCCAAGTCTGGTCAGAGCCAGTGACCCGAGGACCTGCCTCGGTGACAGTGAGTAGAGGGATCCTGGTGGCTGGGGCCATGTGCCACACTCCTCAGATCTGGTGTCTGGTTTTCTTTCTTGCAGTTGACTCCGAGTAGTGTGACGATGACAGGAACCTCTGAGGCAGCCCAGGTGCCCCTCCTCTGCATCAAAGCTGGATTGGCATCCCCTGCTCTCGGAAAGATAAGTGCCGGGCAAAGACCTAGAGAGGGGTTGGGAGTGGGTGCAAGTCTGTGCCTCGCCTGGAGGGATTTTTGCAATTATTCCGGTGCAGGGGGTGTCCTGTGACAGGTTATTTGGACGCATCAAAGGAAGGGCTTACTTTTTATCATTGGATTCCTGTGTGCAGGGCAGAGCAGTTCCGGTCTGTGTCACGTCCTTTGTCTCGTCCATGTTTTGTGTCCTTTGTCTCTTAATTGTGTCACGTGGTGTGTGTGGTCACAGGTGTGGGGTGTCTCACTTGGGGTCAGCCTGGACCTGCTCTGCCCTGCTCCGTGGATCCAGTGGGTCGATAGAATATTGCTCAGGGTCTCACATCACCGTGTCAGTTCCCTTAGACAGTGGAGCCGATGGCTGTCCAGTGTGTGAGCAGGATGGTCTTGCGATGCCCTGCTTGGGTGTATAGAGTCCCGACTGGGTAGAGTAGGAACCAGTGTCTAGGGTTTAGAGGTTTTTGGCTTTCCTTGTGAGCAATCCCTACATGTTTGAGAGCTGAGTGTTTGAGCATTTGGCCATTTCATTTGCCGGGGCGGTTTTGGGAGCAACTGAAGAGAGAGGAGCCTTGTAGGTGAGTTGAGGAGGCAGCAGGAGGAGCGGGGATCCACTGCAGCTTTAGAGATGCCCTCTAATTTTGTCTCTCTCTCGCTCAGGTATCCTAGAAGATGACAGCACGTTGTCCAAGTCTGGTCAGAGCCAGTGACCCGAGGACCTGCCTCGGTGACAGTGAGTAGAGGGATCCTGGTGGCTGGGACCACGTGCCACACTCCTCAGATCTCGTGTCTGGTTTTCTTTCTCGCAGTTGACTCCGAGTAGTGTGACGATGACAGGAACCTCTGAGGCAGCCCAGGTGCCCCTCCTCTGCATCAAAGCTGGATTGGCATCCCCTGCTCTCGGAAAGATAAGTGCCGGGCAAAGACCTAGAGAGGGGTTGGGAGTGGGTGCAAGTCTGTGCCTCGCCTGGAGGGATTTTTGCAATTATTCCGGTGCAGGGGGTGTCCTGTGACAGGTTATTTGGATGCATCAAAGGAAGGGCTTACTTTTTATCAAAGGATTCACATGTGCAGGGCAGAGCAGTTCCGGTCTGTGTCACGTCCTTTGTCTCGTGGTGTTTTGTGTCACATGGCGTGTGTGGTCACAGGTGTGGGGTGTCTCACTTGGGGTCAGCCTGGACCTGCTCTGCCCTGCTCCGTGGATCAGTGTGTAGATGGAATATGGCTCGGAGTCTCAGGTGAACATGGCAGTTCCCTTAGACAGTGGAGCTGATGGCTGTCCAGTCTGTGAGTAGGATGCTCTTGCGATGCCCTGCTTGGGTGTTTAGAGTCCTGGCTAGGTAGAGTAGGAACCAGTGTCTAGGGTTTAGAGGTTTTTGGCTTTCCTTGTGAGCAATCCCTACATGTTTGAGAGCTGAGTGTTTGAGCATTTGGCCATTTCATTTGCAGGGGCGGTCTTGGGAGCAGCTGAAGAGAGGGGAGCCTTGTAGGTGAGTTGGGGAGGCAGCAGGAGGAGCGGGGATCCACTGCAGCCTTAGAGATGCCTTCTAAGTTTGTGTCTCCCTCACTCAGGTATCCCGGAACGTGACATCCACAGTGTCCGACTCCGGTCAGGGCCTGGTTGCTGGTGAGTAGGGGGATCAGTGGGGTTTGAGCCCCATGCCACACAGCTCACGTATTGCTTGTGGTTTTCTTTCTCGCAGTTGACTCCGAGTAGTCTGACGATGGCAGGAACCTCTGAGCCAGCCCAGGTGCCCCTCCTCTGCATCAAAGCTGGATTGGCATCCCCTGCTCTCGGAAAGATAAGTGCAGGGCAAAGACCTAGAGAGGGGTTGGGAGTGGGTGCAAGTCTGTGCCTCGCCTGGAGGGATTTTTGCAATTATTCCGGTGCAGGGGGTATCCTGTGACAGGTTATTTGGATGCATCAAAGGAAGGGCTTACTTTTTATCATTGGATTCCTGTGTGCAGGGCAGAGCAGTTCCGGTCTGTGTCACGTCCTTTGTCTCGTCCATGTTTTGTGTCCTTTGTCTCTTAATTGTGTCACGTGGTGTGTGTGGTCACAGGTGTGGGGTGTCTCACTTGGGGTCAACCTGGAAGTGCTCTGCCCTGCTCCGTGGATCAAGTGGGTCGATAGAATATTGCTCAGGGTCTCGCATCACCGTGTCAGTTCCCTTAGACAGTGGAGCCGATGGCTGTCCAGTGTGTGAGCAGGATGGTCTTGCGATGCCCTGCTTGGGTGTATAGAATCCCGCCTAGGTGGAGTAGGAACCAGTGTTTAGGGTTTAGAGGTTTTTGGCTTTCCTTGTGAGCAATCCCTACATGTTTGAAAGCTGAGTGGTCTTGGGAGCAGCTGAAGAGAGAGGAGCCTTGTAGGTGAGTTGGGGAGGCAGCAGGAGGAGCGGGGATCCACTGCAGCTTTAGAGATGCCCTCTAATTTTGTCTCTCACTCACTCAGGTATCCCAGAAGATGACAGCACATTGTCCAAGTCTGGTCAGAGCCAGTGACCCGAGGACCTGCCTCGGTGACAGTGAGTAGAGGGATCCTGGTGGCTGGGACCACGTGCCACACTCCTCAGATCTGGTGTCTGGTTTTCTTTCTCGCAGTTGACTCCGAGTGGTCTGACGATGGCAGGAACCTCTGAGGCAGCCCAGGTGCCCCTCCTCTGCATCAAAGCTGGATTGGCATCCCCTGCTCTCGGAAAGATAAGTGCCGGGCAAAGACCTAGAGAGGGGTTGGGAGTGGGTGCAAGTCTGTGCCTCGCCTGGAGGGATTTTTGCAATTATTCCGGTGCAGGGGGTATCCTGTGGCAGGTTATTTGGACGCATCAAAGGAAGGGCTTACTTTTTATCATTGGATTCCTGTGTGCAGGGCAGAGCAGTTCCGGTCTGTGTCACGTCCTTTGTCTCGTGCGTGTTTTGTGTCCTTTGTCTCTTAATTGTGTCACGTGGTGTGTGTGGTCACAGGTGTGGGGTGTCTCACTTGGGGTCAGCCTGGAAGTGCTCTGCCCTGCTCCGTGGATCCAGTGGGTCGATAGAATATTGCTCAGGGTCTCACATCACCGTGTCAGTTCCCTTAGACAGTGGAGCCGATGGCTGTCCAGTGTGTGAGCAGGATGGTCTTGCGATGCCCTGCTTGGGTGTATAGAATCCCAGCTAGGTGGAGTAGGAACCAGTGTCTAGGGTTTAGAGGTTTTTGGCTTTCCTTGTGAGCAATCCCTACATGTTTGAGAGCTGAGTGTTTGAGCATTTGGCCATTTCATTTGCCGGGGCGGTTTTGGGAGCAGCTGAAGAGAGAGGAGCCTTGTAGGTGAGTTGAGGAGGCAGCAGGAGGAGCGGGGATCCACTGCAGCTTTAGAGATGCCCTCTAATTTTGTCTCTCTCTCGCTCAGGTATCCTAGAAGATGACAGCACGTTGTCCAAGTCTGGTCAGAGCCAGTGACCCGAGGACCTGCCTCGGTGACAGTGAGTAGAGGGATCCTGGTGGCTGGGACCACGTGCCACACTCCTCAGATCTGGTGTCTGGTTTTCTTTCTCGCAGTTGACTCCGAGTGGTCTGACGATGGCAGGAACCTCTGAGGCAGCCCAGGTGCCCCTCCTCTGCATCAAAGCTGGATTGGCATCCCCTGCTCTCGGAAAGATAAGTGCCGGGCAAAGACCTAGAGAGGGGTTGGGAGTGGGTGCAAGTCTGTGCCTCGCCTGGAGGGATTTTTGAAATGAGTCCGGTGCAGGGGGTGTCCTGTGACAGGTTATTTGGACGCATCAAAGGAAGGGCTTACTTTTTATCATTGGATTCCTGTGTGCAGGGCAGAGCAGTTCCGGTCTGTGTCACGTCCTTTGTCTCGTCCATGTTTTGTGTCCTTTGTCCCTTAATTGTGTCACGTGGTGTGTGTGGTCACAGGTGTGGGGTGTCTCACTTGGGGTCAGCCTGGACCTGCTCTGCCCTGCTCCGTGGTTCAGTGGGTAGATAGGGTATTGCTCAGGGTCTCACATCACCGTGTCAGTTCCTTTAGACAGTGGAGCCGATGGCTGTCCAGTGTGTGAGCAGGATGGTCTTGCGATGCCCTGCTGGGGTGTTTAGAGTCCTGGCTAGGTGGAGTAGGAACCAGTGTCTAAGGTTTAGAGGTTTTTGGCTTTCCTTGTGAACAATCCCTACATGTTTGAGAGCTGAGTGTTTGAGCATTTGGCCATTTCATTTGCAGGGGCGGTCTTGGGAGCAGCTGAAGAGAGAGGAGCCTTGTAGGTGAGTTGGGGAGGCAGCAGGAGGAGCGGGGATCCACTGCAGCTTTAGAGATGCCCTCTAATTTTGTCTCTCACTCACTCAGGTATCCCAGAAGATGACAGCACATTGTCCAAGTCTGGTCAGAGCCAGTGACCCGAGGACCTGCCTCGGTGACAGTGAGTAGAGGGATCCTGGTGGCTGGGGCCATGTGCCACACTCCTCAGATCTGGTGTCTGGTTTTCTTTCTTGCAGTTGACTCCGAGTAGTGTGACGATGACAGGAACCTCTGAGGCAGCCCAGGTGCCCCTCCTCTGCATCAAAGCTGGATTGGCATCCCCTGCTCTCGGAAAGATAAGTGCCGGGCAAAGACCTAGAGAGGGGTTGGGAGTGGGTGCAAGTCTGTGCCTCGCCTGGAGGGATTTTTGCAATTATTCCGGTGCAGGGGGTGTCCTGTGACAGGTTATTTGGACGCATCAAAGGAAGGGCTTACTTTTTATCATTGGATTCCTGTGTGCAGGGCAGAGCAGTTCCGGTCTGTGTCACGTCCTTTGTCTCGTCCATGTTTTGTGTCCTTTGTCTCTTAATTGTGTCACGTGGTGTGTGTGGTCACAGGTGTGGGGTGTCTCACTTGGGGTCAGCCTGGACCTGCTCTGCCCTGCTCCGTGGATCCAGTGGGTCGATAGAATATTGCTCAGGGTCTCACATCACCGTGTCAGTTCCCTTAGACAGTGGAGCCGATGGCTGTCCAGTGTGTGAGCAGGATGGTCTTGCGATGCCCTGCTTGGGTGTATAGAGTCCCGACTGGGTAGAGTAGGAACCAGTGTCTAGGGTTTAGAGGTTTTTGGCTTTCCTTGTGAGCAATCCCTACATGTTTGAGAGCTGAGTGTTTGAGCATTTGGCCATTTCATTTGCCGGGGCGGTTTTGGGAGCAACTGAAGAGAGAGGAGCCTTGTAGGTGAGTTGAGGAGGCAGCAGGAGGAGCGGGGATCCACTGCAGCTTTAGAGATGCCCTCTAATTTTGTCTCTCTCTCGCTCAGGTATCCTAGAAGATGACAGCACGTTGTCCAAGTCTGGTCAGAGCCAGTGACCCGAGGACCTGCCTCGGTGACAGTGAGTAGAGGGATCCTGGTGGCTGGGACCACGTGCCACACTCCTCAGATCTCGTGTCTGGTTTTCTTTCTCGCAGTTGACTCCGAGTAGTGTGACGATGACAGGAACCTCTGAGGCAGCCCAGGTGCCCCTCCTCTGCATCAAAGCTGGATTGGCATCCCCTGCTCTCGGAAAGATAAGTGCCGGGCAAAGACCTAGAGAGGGGTTGGGAGTGGGTGCAAGTCTGTGCCTCGCCTGGAGGGATTTTTGCAATTATTCCGGTGCAGGGGGTGTCCTGTGACAGGTTATTTGGATGCATCAAAGGAAGGGCTTACTTTTTATCAAAGGATTCACATGTGCAGGGCAGAGCAGTTCCGGTCTGTGTCACGTCCTTTGTCTCGTGGTGTTTTGTGTCACATGGCGTGTGTGGTCACAGGTGTGGGGTGTCTCACTTGGGGTCAGCCTGGACCTGCTCTGCCCTGCTCCGTGGATCAGTGTGTAGATGGAATATGGCTCGGAGTCTCAGGTGAACATGGCAGTTCCCTTAGACAGTGGAGCTGATGGCTGTCCAGTCTGTGAGTAGGATGCTCTTGCGATGCCCTGCTTGGGTGTTTAGAGTCCTGGCTAGGTAGAGTAGGAACCAGTGTCTAGGGTTTAGAGGTTTTTGGCTTTCCTTGTGAGCAATCCCTACATGTTTGAGAGCTGAGTGTTTGAGCATTTGGCCATTTCATTTGCAGGGGCGGTCTTGGGAGCAGCTGAAGAGAGGGGAGCCTTGTAGGTGAGTTGGGGAGGCAGCAGGAGGAGCGGGGATCCACTGCAGCCTTAGAGATGCCTTCTAAGTTTGTGTCTCCCTCACTCAGGTATCCCGGAACGTGACATCCACAGTGTCCGACTCCGGTCAGGGCCTGGTTGCTGGTGAGTAGGGGGATCACTGGGGTTTGAGCCCCATGCCACACAACTCACGTATTGCTTGTGGTTTTCTTTCTCGCAGTTGACTCCGAGTAGTCTGACGATGGCAGGAACCTCTGAGCCAGCCCAGGTGCCCCTCCTCTGCATCAAAGCTGGATTGGCATCCCCTGCTCTCGGAAAGATAAGTGCAGGGCAAAGACCTAGAGAGGGGTTGGGAGTGGGTGCAAGTCTGTGCCTCGCCTGGAGGGATTTTTGCAATTATTCCGGTGCAGGGGGTATCCTGTGACAGGTTATTTGGATGCATCAAAGGAAGGGCTTACTTTTTATCATTGGATTCCTGTGTGCAGGGCAGAGCAGTTCCGGTCTGTGTCACGTCCTTTGTCTCGTCCATGTTTTGTGTCCTTTGTCTCTTAATTGTGTCACGTGGTGTGTGTGGTCACAGGTGTGGGGTGTCTCACTTGGGGTCAACCTGGAAGTGCTCTGCCCTGCTCCGTGGATCAAGTGGGTCGATAGAATATTGCTCAGGGTCTCGCATCACCGTGTCAGTTCCCTTAGACAGTGGAGCCGATGGCTGTCCAGTGTGTGAGCAGGATGGTCTTGCGATGCCCTGCTTGGGTGTATAGAATCCCGCCTAGGTGGAGTAGGAACCAGTGTTTAGGGTTTAGAGGTTTTTGGCTTTCCTTGTGAGCAATCCCTACATGTTTGAAAGCTGAGTGGTCTTGGGAGCAGCTGAAGAGAGAGGAGCCTTGTAGGTGAGTTGGGGAGGCAGCAGGAGGAGCGGGGATCCACTGCAGCTTTAGAGATGCCCTCTAATTTTGTCTCTCACTCACTCAGGTATCCCAGAAGATGACAGCACATTGTCCAAGTCTGGTCAGAGCCAGTGACCCGAGGACCTGCCTCGGTGACAGTGAGTAGAGGGATCCTGGTGGCTGGGACCACGTGCCACACTCCTCAGATCTGGTGTCTGGTTTTCTTTCTCGCAGTTGACTCCGAGTGGTCTGACGATGGCAGGAACCTCTGAGGCAGCCCAGGTGCCCCTCCTCTGCATCAAAGCTGGATTGGCATCCCCTGCTCTCGGAAAGATAAGTGCCGGGCAAAGACCTAGAGAGGGGTTGGGAGTGGGTGCAAGTCTGTGCCTCGCCTGGAGGGATTTTTGCAATTATTCCGGTGCAGGGGGTATCCTGTGGCAGGTTATTTGGACGCATCAAAGGAAGGGCTTACTTTTTATCATTGGATTCCTGTGTGCAGGGCAGAGCAGTTCCGGTCTGTGTCACGTCCTTTGTCTCGTGCGTGTTTTGTGTCCTTTGTCTCTTAATTGTGTCACGTGGTGTGTGTGGTCACAGGTGTGGGGTGTCTCACTTGGGGTCAGCCTGGAAGTGCTCTGCCCTGCTCCGTGGATCCAGTGGGTCGATAGAATATTGCTCAGGGTCTCACATCACCGTGTCAGTTCCCTTAGACAGTGGAGCCGATGGCTGTCCAGTGTGTGAGCAGGATGGTCTTGCGATGCCCTGCTTGGGTGTATAGAATCCCAGCTAGGTGGAGTAGGAACCAGTGTCTAGGGTTTAGAGGTTTTTGGCTTTCCTTGTGAGCAATCCCTACATGTTTGAGAGCTGAGTGTTTGAGCATTTGGCCATTTCATTTGCCGGGGCGGTTTTGGGAGCAGCTGAAGAGAGAGGAGCCTTGTAGGTGAGTTGAGGAGGCAGCAGGAGGAGCGGGGATCCACTGCAGCTTTAGAGATGCCCTCTAATTTTGTCTCTCTCTCGCTCAGGTATCCTAGAAGATGACAGCACGTTGTCCAAGTCTGGTCAGAGCCAGTGACCCGAGGACCTGCCTCGGTGACAGTGAGTAGAGGGATCCTGGTGGCTGGGACCACGTGCCACACTCCTCAGATCTGGTGTCTGGTTTTCTTTCTCGCAGTTGACTCCGAGTGGTCTGACGATGGCAGGAACCTCTGAGGCAGCCCAGGTGCCCCTCCTCTGCATCAAAGCTGGATTGGCATCCCCTGCTCTCGGAAAGATAAGTGCCGGGCAAAGACCTAGAGAGGGGTTGGGAGTGGGTGCAAGTCTGTGCCTCGCCTGGAGGGATTTTTGAAATGAGTCCGGTGCAGGGGGTGTCCTGTGACAGGTTATTTGGACGCATCAAAGGAAGGGCTTACTTTTTATCATTGGATTCCTGTGTGCAGGGCAGAGCAGTTCCGGTCTGTGTCACGTCCTTTGTCTCGTCCATGTTTTGTGTCCTTTGTCCCTTAATTGTGTCACGTGGTGTGTGTGGTCACAGGTGTGGGGTGTCTCACTTGGGGTCAGCCTGGACCTGCTCTGCCCTGCTCCGTGGTTCAGTGGGTAGATAGGGTATTGCTCAGGGTCTCACATCACCGTGTCAGTTCCTTTAGACAGTGGAGCCGATGGCTGTCCAGTGTGTGAGCAGGATGGTCTTGCGATGCCCTGCTGGGGTGTTTAGAGTCCTGGCTAGGTGGAGTAGGAACCAGTGTCTAAGGTTTAGAGGTTTTTGGCTTTCCTTGTGAACAATCCCTACATGTTTGAGAGCTGAGTGTTTGAGCATTTGGCCATTTCATTTGCAGGGGCGGTCTTGGGAGCAGCTGAAGAGAGAGGAGCCTTGTAGGTGAGTTGGGGAGGCAGCAGGAGGAGCGGGGATCCACTGCAGCTTTAGAGATGCCCTCTAATTTTGTCTCTCTCTCGCTCATGTATCACAGAAGATGACAGCACGTTGTCCAAGTCTGGTCAGAGCCAGCGACCCGAGGACCTGCCTCGGTGACAGTGAGTAGAGGGATCCTGGTGGCTGGGGCCACGTGCCACACTCCTCAGATCTGGTGTCTGGTTTTCTTTCTCGCAGTTGACTCCGAGTAGTGTGACAATGACAGGAACCTCTGAGGCAGGCCAGGTGCCCCTCCTCTGCATCAAAGCTGGATTGGCATCCCCTGCTCTCGGAAAGATAAGTGCCGGGCAAAGACCTAGAGAGGGGTTGGGAGTGGGTGCAAGTCTGTGCCTCGCCTGGAGGGATTTTTGCAATTATTCCGGTGCAGGGGGTGTCCTGTGACAGGTTATTTCGATGCATCAAAGGAAGGGCTTACTTTTTATCATTGGATTCCTGTGTGCAGGGCAGAGCAGTTCCGGTCTGTGTCACGTCCTTTGTCTCGTCCATGTTTTGTGTCCTTTGTCTCTTAATTGTGTCACGTGGTGTGTGTGGTCACAGGGTGGGGTGTCTCACTTGGGGTCAGCCTGGAAGTGCTCTGCCCTGCTGCGTGGATCAGTGGGTAGGTGGAATATGGCTCAGAGTGTGACGTCAACCTGTCAGTTCCCTTAGACAGTGGAGCCGATGGCTGTCCAGTGTGTGAGCAGGATGGTCTTGCGATGCGCTGCTGGGGTGTATAGGGTCCCGACTGGGTAGAGTAGGAACCAGTGTGTAGGGTTTAGAGTTTTTGGCTTTTGTTGTGAGCAATCCCTACATGTTTGAGAGCTGAGTGTTTGAGGTTTTGCCCATTTCATTTGCAGGGGCGGTCTTGGGAGCAGCTGAAGAGAGAGGAGCCTTGTAGGTGAGTTGGGGAGGCAGCAGGCGGAGCGGGGATCCACTGCAGCTTTAGAGATGCCCTCTAATTTTGTCTCTCGCTCACTCAGGTGTCCCAGAAGATGACAGCACGTTGTCCAACTGTGGTCAGAGCCAGCGACCCGAGGACCTGCCTCGGTGGCAGTGAGTAGAGGGATCCTGGTGGCTGGGACCACGTGCCACACTCCTCAGATCTGGTGTCTGGTTTTCTTTCTCGCAGTTGACTCCGAGTAGTCTGATGATGGCAGGAACCTCTGAGGCAGCCCAGGTGCCCCTCCTCTGCATCAAAGCTGGATTGGCATCCCCTGCTCTCGGAAAGATAAGTGCAGGGCAAAGACCCAGAGAGGGGTTGGGAGTGGGTGCAAGTCTGTGCCTCGCCTGGAGGGATTTTTGCAATTATTCCGGTGCAGGGGGTATCCTGTGACAGGTTATTTGGACGCATCAAAGGAAGGGCTTACTTTTTATCATTGGATTCCCGTGTGCCGGGCAGAGCAGTTCCGGTCTCTGTCACGTCCTTTGTCTCGTCCATGTTTTGTGTCCTTTGTCTCTTAATTGTGTCACGTGGTGTGTGTGGTCACAGGTGTGGGGTGTCTCACTTGGGGTCAGCCTGGAACTGCTCTGCCCTGCTCCGTGGATCAGTGGGTAGATAGAATATTGCTCAGAGTCTCACATGAACATGTCAGTTCCCTTAGACAGTCGAACCGATGGCTGTCCAGTGTGTGAGCAGGATGGTCTTGCGATGCCCTGCTTGGGTGTATACAATCCTAGCTAGGTGGAGTAGGAACCAGTGTCTAGGGTTTAGAGGTTTTTGGCTTTCCTTGTGAGCAATCCCTACATGTTTGAGAGCTGAGTGTTTGAGCATTTGGCGATTTCATTTGCAGGGGCGGTCTTGGGAGCAGCTGAAGAGATTGGAGCCTTGTAGGTGAGTTGGGGAGGCAGCAGGAGGAGCAGGGATCCACTGCAGCTTTAGAGATGGCTTCTAAGTTTGTGTCTCCCTCACTCAGGTATCCCGGAACGTGACATCCACAGTGTCCGACTCCGGTCCGGGCCTGGTTGCTGGTGAGTAGGGGGATCACTGGGGTTTGATCCCCATGCCACACAATACACGTAATTTGCACTCAATTTTTTTAGTCTTTTCTCGTTATTTTAATTTTTTTTAGGCTCTTCTCCTGATTTTAGTTTTTTTAGGCTTGACTCCTGATTTTAATTCTCTTAGGCTCTTCTCCTGATTTTAATGTTTTTAGGCTCTTCTTTTGATTTTAATTTTCTTAGGCTCCTCTCCTGATTTTATTTCTCTTAGGCTCTTTTCCTGATTTTAATTTTTTTAGGCTCTTTTCCTGATTTTAATTTTTTTAGGCTCTTTTCCTGATTTTAATTTTTTTAGGCTCTTTTCCTGATTTTAATTTTTTAAGGCTCTTTTCCTGATTTTCACTTCTCTTAGGCTCTTCTCCTGATTTAAAGTTTTTTAGGCTCTTCTCCTGATTTTCATTTTTTTAGACTCTTCTCCTTCTTTTAATTTTCTAAGACTTATCTCCTGGTTTTATTTCTCTTAGGCTTATCTCCTGATTTTAATTTTTTTAGACTCTTCTCCTGATTGTAATTTTTTTAGACTCTTCTCCTGATTTTAATTTTCTTAGGCTCTTCTCCTGATTTTATTTCTCTTAGGCTCTTCTCCTGATTTTAATTCTGTTAGGCTCTTCTCCTTCTTTAAATTTTTTTGGGCTCTTCTCCTGATTTTAATTCTCTTAGACTCTTCTCCCGATTTTGATTTTCTTAGGTTCTTCTCCTGATTTTAATTCTCTTAGGCTCTTCTCCGGATTTTTTTTTTTTATGCTCCTCTCCTGATTTTAAGTCTCTTAGGCTGTTCTCCTGATTTTAATTTTTTTAGGCTCTTCTCCTGATTTTAATTTTTTTTAAGCTCTTCTCCTGAGTTTAGTTTTTTTAGGCTTAACTGCTGATTTTAATTTTTTTAGGCTCTTTTCCTGATTTTAATTCTCTTAGGCTCTTCTCCCGATTTTAATTTTTTTAAGCTCTTCTCCTGATTTTAATTTTTTTTTATGGTCTTCTCCTGATTTTAATTGTTTTAGGCTCTTTTCCTGATTTTAATACTTTTAGACTCCTCTCCTGATTTTATTTCTCTTAGGCTCTTATCCTGATTTTAATTTTCACGCAATTACACTAGTAAATTTTCAAGCCACTAAGTAATTACAAGCCAGTTGTCTGATTTTTTGATTAAAAACTACACCAATAAATATTGTTATGAAAGAAAAATATCTAGTAAGTAAAAAACGGCATAGCAACAGTGCAACCTAGGAATTGCACATATATTTCACATGAAATACTGCCACCTGCCGACGGAAAACGAGAACTACATTAAAAAAATTGATAACTGCCCCACCTGCTGACAGAAAACAGGAACTGCATTTAAAAAAAAAATTCATAACAGCGCCACCTGCTGACAGAAAACAGGAACTGCATTTAAAGAAATTCCTAACAGTGCCAGCTGCCAGGAAAAAACTGCAATTGCAACTGAAAATAATCGAACTGCTGCCACCTTGTGGACAATCATAGAATTGCACTTAAAATTTATGTATTTTTATTAATTTTTAATAAAAATTAAAACCCATCCAAATAACACCACATACACTTCTCACAACACAAAGACAACCACCCAGAAAACCCCCACCACCCCTAGGTCTACACCTATCCCAAATCCTAACCCTAGCCCTACCTGTAAGTTAAACCCTAGCCGAAACCCCACACCTTCCCCGAGGGGAAGGACTACACCTAGCTTTATAAAGAACCCAAAGCCTAATCCTACCCCTACACCTGTCCCTAACCCTACACCTAAACTTAACCTAAACCCCAACCCTACACATAATCCTAGGGCAACCCAAACCCTAAGTCAACACCTAACCCTAACCATAACCATCACCCCAACCCTAGGCCTAACCCACAACCTAACCCGAACACTACACCTAACCCTAAGCCAAACCTTAAGCCTAACTCTAACCCTAAACCTGGACCTAGGCCTAGAGAGAGGGTTACAGTCAGCATTATGCTTACAGTTAGATATAGGGTTAGGGTTTACAGTTATACTACACCTAAACCTACCCCTAAACCTTAGGTTAGGGTTAGGGGTACAGTTAGGTTTAGGGGTAGGTTTAGGTGTAGCATTAGGGTTGGGGGGTGACAGTCAGGTTTAGGGGTTGGTTAAGTTGTGGCATTAGGGTTCGGGGGTACAGTCGCGTCTAGGGGTAGGGTTCGGTCTGGCGTTAGGGTTTGGGTGTACAGTCGCGTCCAGGGGTAGGGTTCGGTGTGGCGTTAGGGTTCGGGGGTACAGTCGCGTCTAGGGGTAGGGTTCGGTGTGGCGTTAGGGTTCGGGGGTACAGTCGCGTCTAGGGGTAGGGTTCGGTGTGGCGTTAGGGTTCGGGGGTGCAGTCGCGTCTAGGGGTAGGGTTAGGTCTGGCGTTAGGGTTCGGGGATACAGTCGCGTCTAGGGGTGGGGTTCGGTGTGGCGTTACGGTTCGGGGGTACAGTCGCGTCTAGGGGTAGGGTTCGGTGTGGCGTTAGGGTTCGGGGGTACAGTCCCGTTTAAAGGTCGGGTTTGGTGTGGCGTTAGGGTTCGGGGGTAGAGTCCCGTCTAGGGGTAGGGTTCAGTGTGGCATTAGTGTTCGGGGGTAGAGTCGCGTCTAGGGGTAGGGTTGGGTCTGGTGTTAGGGTTCGGGGGTACAGTCCCGTCTGAGGTTAGGATTAGGTGTGGCGTTAGGGTTCGGGGGTACAGTCGCGTCTAGGGGTAGGGTTGGGTCTGGCGTTAGGGTTCGAAGGTACAGTCGCGTCTAGGAGTAGGGTTTGGTGTGGCGTTAGGGTTTGGGGGTACAGTCGCATCTAGGGGTAGGGTTAGGTCTGGCGTTAGGGTTCGGGGGTAGAGTCGCGTCTAGGGGTAGGGTTCGGTGTGGCGTTAGGGTTCGGGGGTACAGTCGCGTCTAGGGGTAGGCTTAGGTCTGGCGTTAGGGTTCGGGGGTAGAGTCGCGTCTAGGGGTAGGGTTCGGTGTGGCGTTAGGTTTTGGGGGTAGAGTCGCGTCTAGGGGTAGGGTTCGGTCTGGCTTTAGGTTTTGGGGGTAGAGTCGCGTCTAGGGGTAGGGTTCAGTCTGGCGTTAGGGTTCGGGGGTACAGTCGCGTCTAGGGGTAGGGTTCAGTGTGGCGTTAGGGTTTGGGGGTACAGTCCTGTTTAAAGGTCGGGTTTGGTGTGGCGTTAGGGTTCGGGGGTACAGTCGCGTCTAGGGGTAGGGTTCAGTGTGGCGTTAGTGTTCGGGGGTAGAGTCGCGTCTAGGGGTAGGGTTGGGTCTGGCGTTAGGGTTCGGGGGTACGGTCGCGTCGAGGGGTAGGGTTCGGTGTGGCGTTAGGGTTCGGGGGTACAGTCGCGTCGAGGGGTAGGGTTGGGTCTGGCGTTAGGGTTCTGGGGTAGAGTCGCGTCTAGGGGTAGGGTTCAGTGTGGCGTTAGGGTTCGGGGGTACAGTCGCGTCTAGGGGAAAGGTTCGGTGTGGCGTTAGGGTTCAGGGGTACAGTCGCGTCTAGGGGTAGGGTTCGGTGTGGCGTTAGGGTTCGGGGGTACAGTCGCGTCTAGGGGTAGGCTTAGGTCTGGCGTTAGGGTTCGGGGGTAGAGTCGCGTCTAGGGGTAGGGTTCGGTGTGGCGTTAGGTTTCGGGGGTAGAGTCGCGTCTAGGGGTGGGGTTCGGTGTGGCGTTAGGGTTCGGGGGTACAGTCGCGTCTAGGGGTGGGGTTTGGTCTGGCGTTAGGGTTCGGGGGTACAGTCGCGTCTAGGGGTAGGGTTCGGAGTGGCGTTATGGTTCGGGGGTACAGTCGCGTCTAGGGGTAGGGTTCGGTGTGGCGTTAGGGTTCGGGGGTACAGTCGCGTCTAGGGGTAGGGTTCGGTGTGTCGTTAGGGTTCCGGGGTAAAGTCGCGTCTAAAGGTAGGGTTCGGTGTGGCGTTAGGGTTTGGGGGTACAGTCGCGTCTAGGGGTAGGGTTCGGTGTGGTGTTAGGGTTCGGGGGTAGTGTCGCGTCTAGGGGTGGGGTTCGGTGTGGCGTTAGGGTTCGGGGGTCCAGTCCCGTTTAAAGGTCGGGTTTGGTGTAGCGTTAGGGTTCGGGGGTAGAGTCCCGTCTAGGGGTAGGGTTCAGTGTGGCGTTAGTGTTCGGGGGTAGAGTCGCGTTTAAGGGTAGGGTTGGGTCTGGCGTTAGGGTTCACGGGTACAGTCCCGTCTGAGGTTAGGGTTAGGTGTGGCGTTAGGGTTCAGGGGTACAGTCGCTTCTAGGGGTAGGGTTGTTTCTGGCGTTAGGGTTCGGGGGTACAGTCGCATCAAGGGCTAGGGTTACGTGTGGCGTTTGGGTTCAGGGGTACAGTCGCGTCTAGGGCTAGGGTTACGTGTGGCGTTAGGGTTCGGGGGTACAGTCGCGTCTAGGGGTAGGGTTCGATGTGGTGTTAGGGTTCGGGGGTACAGTCGCGTCTAGGGGTAGGGTTCGGTCTGGCGTTAGGGTTCGGGGGTTGAGTCGCGTCTAGGGGTAGGGTTCGGTGTGGCGTTAGGGTTCGGGGGTACAGTCGCGTCTAGGGGTAGGGTTCGGTCTGGCGTTTGGGTTTGGGGGTACTGTCGCGTCTAGGGGTAGGGTTCGGTGTGGCGTTAGGGTTCGGGGGTACAGTCGCGTCTAGGGGTAGGGTTCGGTGTGGCGTTAGGGTTCGGGGGTACAGTCGCGTCTAGGGGTGGGGTTCGGTGTGGCGTTAGGGTTCGAGGGTACAGTCGCGTCTAGGGGTGGGGTTCGGTCTGGCGTTGGGGTTCGGGGGTACAGTTGCGTCTAGGGGTAGGGTTTGGTGTGGCGTTAGGGTTCGGGGGCACAGTCGCGTCTAGGGGTAGGGTTAGGTGTTGTTTTAGGGTTCGGGGTTACAGTCGCGTCTAGGGGTAGGGTTCGGTGGTACAGTCCCGTCTAGGGGTAGGGTTCGTTGTGGCGTTAGGGTTCGGGGGTCCAGTCGCGTCTAGGGGTAGGGTTCGGTCTGGCGTTAGGGTTCGGGGGTTCAGTCGTGTCTAGGGGTAGGGTTCAGTCTGGCGTTAGGGTTCGGGGGTACAGTCGCGTCTAGGGGTAGGGTTCGGTGTGGCGTTAGGGTTCGGGGGTACAGTCGAGTCTAGAGGTAGGGTTTGGTGTGGCGTTAGGGTTCGGGGGTTCAGTCGCGTCTAGGGGTAGGGTTCGGTGTGGCGTTAGTGTTCGGGGGTACAGTCGCGTCTAGGGGTAGGATTAGCTGTGGCGTTAGGGTTCGGGGGCACACTCGCGTCTAGGGGTAGGGTTCGGTGTGGCGTTAGGGTTCGGGGGTACAGTCGCGTCTAGGGGTAGGGTTCGGTGTGGTGTTAGGGTTCGGGGGTACAGTCTCGTCTAGGGGTAGGGTTCGGTCTGGCGTTAGGGTTCGGGGGCACAGTCGCGTCTAGGGGTAGGGTTCGGTCTGGCGTTAGGGTTCGGGGGCACAGTCGCGTTTAGGGGTAGGGTTAGCTGTGGCGTTAGGGTTCGGGGGCACAGTCGCGTCTAGGGGTAGGGTTCGGTGTGGTTTTAGGGTTCGGGGGTACAGTCGCGTCTAGGGGTAGGGTTCGGTGTGGCGGTAGTGTTCAAGGGTGCAGTCGCGTCTAGGGGTAGGGTTTGGTGTGGCATTAGGGTTCGGGGGTACAGTCGCGTCTAGGGGTAGGGTTTGGTGTGGCGTTAGGGTTCAAGGGTGCAGTCGCGTCTAGGGTTATGGTTCGGTGTGGCATTAGGGTTCGGGGGTACAGTCGTGTCTAGGGGTAGGGTTCGGTGTGGCGTTAGGGTTCGGGGGCACAGTCGCGTCTAGGGGTAGGGTTCGGTGTGGCGTTAGGGTTCGGGGATACAGTCGCGTCTAGGGGTAGGGTTTGGTGGTACAGTCGCGTCTAGGGGTAGGGTTCGTTGTGGCGTTTGGGTTCGAGGGCGCGGTCGCGTCTAGGGGTAGGGTTCGGTGTGGCGTTTGGGTTCGGGGGCATGGTCGCGTCTAGGGGTAGGGTTAGCTGTGGCGTTAGGGTTTGGGGGTACGGTCGCGTCTAGGGGTAGGGTTCGGTCTGGCGTTAGGGTTTGGGGGTACAGTCGCGTCTAGGGGTAGGGTTAGGTCTGGCGTTAGGGTTCGGGAGTCCAGTCGCGTCTAGGGGTAGGGTTCGGTCTGGCGTTAGGGTTCGGGGGTCCAGTCGCGTCTTGGGGTAGGGTTCGGTGTGGCGTTAGGGTTCGGGGGTACAGTCTCGTCTAGGGGTGGGGTTCGGTGTGACGTTAGGGTTCGGGGGTACAGTCTCGTCTAGGGGTAGGGTTCAGTCTGGCGTTAGGGTTCGGGGGTACAGTCGCGTCTAGGGGTAGGGTTCGGTCTGGCGTTAGGGTTCAAGGGTGCAGTCGCGTCTAGGGGTGGGGTTCAATGTTGTTTTAGGGTTCGGGGGCACAGTCGCGTCTAGGGGTAGGGTTCGGTCTGGCGTTAGGGTTCAAGGGTACAGTCGCGTCTAGGGGTGGGGTTCAATGTTGTTTTAGGGTTCGGGGGTACAGTCGCGTCTAGGGGTAGGGTTCGGTGTGGCGTTAGGGTTCAAGGGTGCAGTCGCGTCTAGGGGTAGGGTTCGGTGTGGCATTAGGGTTCGGGGGTACAGTCGCGTCTAGGGGTAGGGTTCGGTGTGGCGTTATGCTTCGGGGGTACAGTCGCGTCTAGGGGTAGGGTTCGGTCTGGCGTTAGGGTTCGGGGGCACAGTCGCGTCTAGGGGTAGGGTTCGGTCTGGCGTTAGGGTTCGGGGGTACAGTCGCGTCTAGGGGTAGGGTTAGGTGTTGTTTTAGGGTTCGGGGGTACAGTCGCGTCTAGGGGTAGGGTTCGGTGGTACAGTCCCGTCTAGGGGTAGGGTTCGTTGTGGCGTTAGGGTTCAGGGGTCCAGTCGCGTCTAGGGGTAGGGTTCGGTCTGGCGTTAGGGTTCGGGGGTTCAGTCGTGTCTAGGGGTAGGGTTCGGTCTGGCGTTAGGGTTCGGGGGTACAGTCGCGTCTAGGGGTAGGGTTCGGTGTGGCGTTAGGGTTCGAGGGTCCAGTCGTGTCTAGGGGTAGGGTTCGGTGTGGCGTTAGGGTTCAGGGGTACAGTCGAGTCTAGAGGTAGGGTTTGGTGTGGCGTTAGGGTTCGGGGGTTCAGTCGCGTCTAGGGGTAGGGTTCGGTGTGGCGTTAGGGTTCGGGGGTGCAGTCGCGTCTAGGGGTAGGGTTAGCTGTGGCGTTAGGGTTCGGGGGCACACTCGCGTCTAGGGGTAGGGTTCGGTGTGGCGTTAGGGTTCGGGGGTACAGTCGCGTCTAGGGGTAGGGTTCGGTGTGGCGTTAGGGTTCGGGGGTACAGTCTCGTCTAGGGGTAGGGTTCGGTCTGGCGTTAGGGTTCGGGGGCACAGTCGCGTCTAGGGGTAGGGTTCAGTCTGGCGTTAGGGTTCGGGGGCACAGTCGCGTCTAGGGGTAGGGTTAGCTGTGGCGTTAGGGTTTGGGGGCACAGTCGCGTCTAGGGGTAGGGTTCGGTGTGGCGTTAGGGTTCAAGGGTGCAGTCGCGTCTAGGGGTAGGGTTCGGTGTGGCATTAGGGTTCGGGGGTACAGTCGCGTCTAGGGGTAGGGTTTGGTGTGGCGTTAGGGTTCAATGTGCAGTCGCGTCTAGGGTTATGGTTCGGTGTCGCATTAGGGTTCGGGGGTACAGTCGCGTCTAGGGGTAGGGTTCGGTGTGGCGTTAGGGTTTGGGGGCACAGTCGCGTCTAGGGGTAGGGTTCGGTGTGGTTTTAGGGTTCGGGGGTACAGTCGCGTCTAGGGGTAGGGTTCGGTGTGGCGTTAGGGTTCAATGTGCAGTCGCGTCTAGGGTTATGGTTCGGTGTGGCGTTAGGGTTCGGGGGTACAGTCGCGTCTAGGGGTAGGGTTCGGTGTGGCGTTATGTTTCGGGGGCACAGTCGCGTCTAGGGGTAGGGTTCGGTGTGGCGTTAGGGTTCGGGGTTACAGTCGCGTCTAGGGGTAGGGTTCGGTGGTACAGTCGCGTCTAGGGGTAGGGTTCGGTGTGGCGTTTGGGTTCGGGGGCGCGGTCGCGTCTAGGGGTAGGGTTCGGTGTGGCGTTTGGGTTCGGGGGCACGGTCGCGTCTAGGGGTAGGGTTAGCTGTGGCGTTAGGGTTCGGGGGGTACCGTCGCGTCTAGGGGTAGGGTTCGGTCTGGCGTTAGGGTTCGGGGGTACGGTCGCGTCTAGGGGTAGGGTTAGGTCTGGCGTTAGGGTTCGGGAGTCCAGTCGCGTGTAGGGGTAGGGTTCGGTCTGGCGTTAGGGTTCGGGGGTCCAGTCGCGTGTAGGGGTAGGGTTCGGTGTGGCGTTAGGGTTCGGGGGTACAGTCTCGTCTAGGGGTGGGGTTCGGTGTGGCGTTAGGGTTCGGGGGTACAGTCTCGTCTAGGGGTAGGGTTCAGTCTGGCGTTAGGGTTCGGGGGCACAGTCGCGTCTAGGGGTAGGGTTCGGTCTGGCGTTAGGGTTCAGGGGTACAGTCGCGTCTAGGGGTGGGGTTCAATGTTGTTTTAGGGTTCGGGGGCACAGTCGCGTCTAGGGGTAGGGTTCGGTCTGGCGTTAGGGTTCAAGGGTACAGTCGCGTCTAGGGGTGGGGTTCAATGTTGTTTTAGGGTTCGGGGGTACAGTCGCGTCTAGGGGTAGGGTTCGGTGTGGCGTTAGGGTTCAAGGGTGCAGTCGCGTCTAGGGGTAGGGTTCGGTGTGGCATTAGGGTTCGGGGGTACAGTCTCGTCTAGGGGTAGGGTTCAGTCTGGCGTTAGGGTTCGGGGGTACAGTCGCGTCTAGGGGTAGGGTTCGGTCTGGCGTTAGGGTTCAAGGGTACAGTCGCGTCTAGGGGTGGGGTTCAATGTTGTTTTAGGGTTCGGGGGCACAGTCGCGTCTAGGGGTAGGGTTCGGTGTGGCGTTAGGGTTCGGGGGTACAGTCGCGTCTAGGGGTGGGGTTCAATGTTGTTTTAGGGTTCGGGGGTACAGTCGCGTCTAGGGGTAGGGTTCGGTGTGGCGTTAGGGTTCAAGGGTGCAGTCGCGTCTAGGGGTAGGGTTCGGTGTGGCATTAGGGTTCGGGGGTACAGTCGCGTCTAGGGGTAGGGTTCGGTGTGGCGTTATGCTTCGGGGGTACAGTCGCGTCTAGGGGTAGGGTTCGGTCTGGCGTTAGGGTTCGGGGGCACAGTCGCGTCTAGGGGTAGGGTTCGGTCTGGCGTTAGGGTTCGGGGGTACAGTCGCGTCTAGGGGTAGGGTTAGGTGTTGTTTTAGGGTTCGGGGGTACAGTCGCGTCTAGGGGTAGGGTTCGGTGGTACAGTCCCGTCTAGGGGTAGGGTTCGTTGTGGCGTTAGGGTTCAGGGGTCCAGTCGCGTCTAGGGGTAGGGTTCGGTCTGGCGTTAGGGTTCGGGGGTTCAGTCGTGTCTAGGGGTAGGGTTCGGTCTGGCGTTAGGGTTCGGGGGTACAGTCGCGTCTAGGGGTAGGGTTCGGTGTGGCGTTAGGGTTCGAGGGTCCAGTCGTGTCTAGGGGTAGGGTTCGGTGTGGCGTTAGGGTTCAGGGGTACAGTCGAGTCTAGAGGTAGGGTTTGGTGTGGCGTTAGGGTTCGGGGGTTCAGTCGCGTCTAGGGGTAGGGTTCGGTGTGGCGTTAGGGTTCGGGGGTGCAGTCGCGTCTAGGGGTAGGGTTAGCTGTGGCGTTAGGGTTCGGGGGCACACTCGCGTCTAGGGGTAGGGTTCGGTGTGGCGTTAGGGTTCGGGGGTACAGTCGCGTCTAGGGGTAGGGTTCGGTGTGGCGTTAGGGTTCGGGGGTACAGTCTCGTCTAGGGGTAGGGTTCGGTCTGGCGTTAGGGTTCGGGGGCACAGTCGCGTCTAGGGGTAAGGTTCAGTCTGGCGTTAGGGTTCGGGGGCACAGTCGCGTCTAGGGGTAGGGTTAGCTGTGGCGTTAGGGTTTGGGGGCACAGTCGCGTCTAGGGGTAGGGTTCGGTGTGGCGTTAGGGTTCAAGGGTGCAGTCGCGTCTAGGGGTAGGGTTCGGTGTGGCATTAGGGTTCGGGGGTACAGTCGCGTCTAGGGGTAGGGTTTGGTGTGGCGTTAGGGTTCAATGTGCAGTCGCGTCTAGGGTTATGGTTCGGTGTCGCATTAGGGTTCGGGGGTACAGTCGCGTCTAGGGGTAGGGTTCGGTGTGGCGTTAGGGTTTGGGGGCACAGTCGCGTCTAGGGGTAGGGTTCGGTGTGGTTTTAGGGTTCGGGGGTACAGTCGCGTCTAGGGGTAGGGTTCGGTGTGGCGTTAGGGTTCAATGTGCAGTCGCGTCTAGGGTTATGGTTCGGTGTGGCGTTAGGGTTCGGGGGTACAGTCGCGTCTAGGGGTAGGGTTCGGTGTGGCGTTATGTTTCGGGGGCACAGTCGCGTCTAGGGGTAGGGTTCGGTGTGGCGTTAGGGTTCGGGGTTACAGTCGCGTCTAGGGGTAGGGTTCGGTGGTACAGTCGCGTCTAGGGGTAGGGTTCGGTGTGGCGTTTGGGTTCGGGGGCGCGGTCGCGTCTAGGGGTAGGGTTCGGTGTGGCGTTTGGGTTCGGGGGCACGGTCGCGTCTAGGGGTAGGGTTAGCTGTGGCGTTAGGGTTCGGGGGTACCGTCGCGTCTAGGGGTAGGGTTCGGTCTGGCGTTAGGGTTCGGGGGTACGGTCGCGTCTAGGGGTAGGGTTAGGTCTGGCGTTAGGGTTCGGGAGTCCAGTCGCGTCTAGGGGTAGGGTTCGGTCTGGCGTTAGGGTTCGGGGGTCCAGTCGCGTGTAGGGGTAGGGTTCGGTGTGGCGTTAGGGTTCGGGGGTACAGTCTCGTCTAGGGGTGGGGTTCGGTGTGGCGTTAGGGTTCGGGGGTACAGTCTCGTCTAGGGGTAGGGTTCAGTCTGGCGTTAGGGTTCGGGGGCACAGTCGCGTCTAGGGGTAGGGTTCGGTCTGGCGTTAGGGTTCAGGGGTACAGTCGCGTCTAGGGGTGGGGTTCAATGTTGTTTTAGGGTTCGGGGGCACAGTCGCGTCTAGGGGTAGGGTTCGGTCTGGCGTTAGGGTTCAAGGGTACAGTCGCGTCTAGGGGTGGGGTTCAATGTTGTTTTAGGGTTCGGGGGTACAGTCGCGTCTAGGGGTAGGGTTCGGTGTGGCGTTAGGGTTCAAGGGTGCAGTCGCGTCTAGGGGTAGGGTTCGGTGTGGCATTAGGGTTCGGGGGTACAGTCGCATCTAGGGGTAGGGTTCGGTGTGGCGTTAGGTTTCGGGGGCACAGTCGCGTCTAGGGGTAGGGTTTGGTGTGGCGTTAGGGTTCGGGGATACAGTCGCGTCTAGAGGTAGGGTTCGGTGGTACAGTCGCGTCTAGGGGTAGGGTTCGGTGTGGCGTTAGGGTTCAAGGGTGCAGTCGCGTCTAGGGGTAGGGTTCGGTGTGGCATTAGGGTTCGGGGGTACAGTCGCGTCTAGGGGTAGGGTTCGGTGTGGCGTTAGGTTTCGGGGGCACAGTCGCGTCTAGGGGTAGGGTTCGGTGTGGCGTTAGGGTTCGGGGGTACAGTCGCGTCTAGGGGTAGGGTTCGGTCTGGCGTTAGGGTTCGGGGGCACAGTCGCGTCTAGAGGTAGGGACCGGTCTGGCGTTAGGGTTCGGGGACACAGTCGCGTCTGGGGTAGGGTTCGGTGTGGCGTTAGGGTTCGGGGGTACAGTTGCATCTAGGGGTAGGGTTCGGTCCGGCGTTAGGGTTCGGGGGCGCGGTCGCGTCTAGGGGTAGGGTTCGGTCCGGCGTTAGGGGTCGGGGGCGCGGTCGCGTCTGGGGGTAGGGTTCGGTCCGGCGTTAGGGTTCAGGGGCGCGGTCGTGTCTAGGGGTAGGGTTCGGTCCGGCGTTAGGGTTCGGGGGCGCGGTCCCGTCTAGAGGTAGGGTTCGGTCCGGCGTTAGGGTTCGGGGGTCTGGTCGCGTCTAGGGGTAGGGTTCGGTCCGGCGTTAGGGTTCGGGGGCGCGGTCGCGTCTAGGGGTAGGGTTCGGTCCGGCGTTAGGGTTCGGGGGCGCGGTCGCGTCTAGGGGTAGGGTTCGGTCCGGCGTTAGGGTTCGGGGGCGCGGTCGCGTCTACGGGTAGGGTTCGGTCCGGCGTTAGGGTTCGGGGGCGCGGTCGCGTCTAGGGGTAGGGTTCGGTCCGGCGTTAGGGTTCGGGGGCGCGGTCGCGTCTAGGGGTAGGGTTCGGTGTGGCGTTAGGTTTCGGGGGCGCGGTCGCGTCTAGGGGTAGGGTTCGGTCCGGCGTTAGGGTTCGGGGGCGCGGTCGCGTCTAGGGGTAGGGTTCGGTCCGGCGTTAGGGTTCGGGGGCGCGGTCGCGTCTAGGGGTAGGGTTCGGTCCGGCGTTAGGGTTCGGGGGCGCGGTCGCGTCTAGGGGTAGGGTTCGGTCTGGCGTTAGGGTTCGGGGGTCCAGTCGCGTCTTGGGGTAGGGTTCGGTGTGGCGTTAGGGTTCGGGGGTACAGTCTCGTCTAGGGGTGGGGTTCGGTGTGACGTTAGGGTTCGGGGGTACAGTCTCGTCTAGGGGTAGGGTTCAGTCTGGCGTTAGGGTTCGGGGGTACAGTCGCGTCTAGGGGTAGGGTTCGGTCTGGCGTTAGGGTTCTAGGGTACAGTCGCGTCTAGGGGTGGGGTTCAATGTTGTTTTAGGGTTCGGGGGCACAGTCGCGTCTAGGGGTAGGGTTCGGTCTGGCGTTAGGGTTCAAGGGTACAGTCGCGTCTAGGGGTGGGGTTCAATGTTGTTTTAGGGTTCGGGGGTACAGTCGCGTCTAGGGGTAGGGTTCGGTGTGGCGTTAGGGTTCAAGGGTGCAGTCGCGTCTAGGGGTAGGGTTCGGTGTGGCATTAGGGTTCGGGGGTACAGTCGCGTCTAGGGGTAGGGTTCGGTGTGGCGTTATGCTTCGGGGGTACAGTCGCGTCTAGGGGTAGGGTTCGGTCTGGCGTTAGGGTTCGGGGGCACAGTCGCGTCTAGGGGTAGGGTTCGGTCTGGCGTTAGGGTTCGGGGGTACAGTCGCGTCTAGGGGTAGGGTTAGGTGTTGTTTTAGGGTTCGGGGGTACAGTCGCGTCTAGGGGTAGGGTTCGGTGGTACAGTCCCGTCTAGGGGTAGGGTTCGTTGTGGCGTTAGGGTTCAGGGGTCCAGTCGCGTCTAGGGGTAGGGTTCGGTCTGGCGTTAGGGTTCGGGGGTTCAGTCGTGTCTAGGGGTAGGGTTCGGTCTGGCGTTAGGGTTCGGGGGTATAGTCGCGTCTAGGGGTAGGGTTCGGTGTGGCGTTAGGGTTCGAGGGTCCAGTCGTGTCTAGGGGTAGGGTTCGGTGTGGCGTTAGGGTTCAGGGGTACAGTCGAGTCTAGAGGTAGGGTTTGGTGTGGCGTTAGGGTTCGGGGGTTCAGTCGCGTCTAGGGGTAGGGTTCGGTGTGGCGTTAGGGTTCGGGGGTGCAGTCGCGTCTAGGGGTAGGGTTAGCTGTGGCTTTAGGGTTCGGGGGCACACTCGCGTCTAGGGGTAGGGTTCGGTGTGGCGTTAGGGTTCGGGGGTACAGTCGCGTCTAGGGGTAGGGTTCGGTGTGGCGTTAGGGTTCGGGGGTACAGTCTCGTCTAGGGGTAGGGTTCGGTCTGGCGTTAGGGTTCGGGGGCACAGTCGCGTCTAGGGGTAGGGTTCAGTCTGGCGTTAGGGTTCGGGGGCACAGTCGCGTCTAGGGGTAGGGTTAGCTGTGGCGTTAGGGTTTGGGGGCACAGTCGCGTCTAGGGGTAGGGTTCGGTGTGGTTTTAGAGTTCGGGGGTACAGTCGCGTCTAGGGGTAGGGTTCGGTGTGGCGTTAGGGTTCAAGGGTGCAGTCGCGTCTAGGGGTAGGGTTCGGTGTGGCATTAGGGTTCGGGGGTACAGTCGCGTCTAGGGGTAGGGTTTGGTGTGGCGTTAGGGTTCAATGTGCAGTCGCGTCTAGGGTTATGGTTCGGTGTGGCATTAGGGTTCGGGGGTACAGTCGCGTCTAGGGGTAGGGTTCGGTGTGGCGTTAGGGTTTGGGGGCACAGTCGCGTCTAGGGGTAGGGTTCGGTGTGGTTTTAGGGTTCGGGGGTACAGTCGCGTCTAGGGGTAGGGTTCGGTGTGGCGTTAGGGTTCAATGTGCAGTCGCGTCTAGGGTTATGGTTCGGTGTGGCATTAGGGTTCGGGGGTACAGTCGCGTCTAGGGGTAGGGTTCGGTGTGGCGTTATGTTTCGGGGGCACAGTCGCGTCTAGGGGTAGGGTTCGGTGTGGCGTTAGGGTTCGGGGATACAGTCGCGTCTAGGGGTAGGGTTCGGTGGTACAGTCGCGTCTAGGGGTAGGGTTCGGTGTGGCGTTTGGGTTCGGGGGCGCGGTCGCGTCTAGGGGTAGGGTTCGGTGTGGCGTTAGGGTTCGGGGGCACGGTCGCGTCTAGGGGTAGGGTTAGCTGTGGCGTTAGGGTTCGGGGGTACGGTCGCGTCTAGGGGTAGGGTTCGGTCTGGCGTTAGGGTTCGGGGGTACGGTCGCGTCTAGGGGTAGGGTTAGGTCTGGCGTTAGGGTTCGGGAGTCCA
>NW_026990703.1:0-62068 GCF_036250125.1 Pseudopipra pipra | reverse complement strand
TTCCCCCTTTGATTCCATGAAATTCCAAAGATATCTTTTAGGGTTTGTTTAATACCGTGAAGTCCCGCCTCTGAGCGCCCCTCAACCTGCTGCAGATGTGCTGCTTCCACCACATGCAGTTCAGATGTGACAGGCTGTTCCCTGGTCCTCTGAGCAAGAGGAGCAGGAGGAGGGGGGACACAGAAGAGATCTCCTCACGGAGGTTGCATCTCCAGGAAGTTCAAAGCAGGTGGGAGATGCCATGCCACATCCGAGCTTTCTCTGGGGATGCTGCTTCTCCCATGCACTGCCTCGCCGTAGCACTCGTACCACAGCCCCTGACAAAAGCCCAGGTGGTCTTTGTCGCTAGCAGAATTGCTCCTGCTGCCAGCAGGGATGCTCCCCGAGACAGACCAGGAGGTGCTGTCTCGGGGAGCTGAGCCGGGAGGGATGTTCTGCGTCTCTTGCCCCTCGAGAATTCTCAAAAGCGCCTGCCGTGGAGGACAATTCAGGAGTCCCCCCGGGCCAGCAAAAGACAGATGAGAAGGAAGAGATGATGGTCACGAAAAAAGCTCATGGTCTGTCAATCTTGAACTCCTCGAGGCCAATCCTCAGCCCTCCCAACTAGCCCGGCCCCGCCGCCTCCGCGGCGCAGAACTCCGACCGCCGCCCCACTGCCGCCGCTCTCGCCGGCCCTCCGGTTCCAGCTCGCACCCGACGAGAGCCCGAGAGGCGTCGGCGCCCCGGTACAGTACCTGGGCTTAGTTGGATGAGGAGGACCGTGGACGGAGACGAGAACAGTGGACGGAGACGAAGACAGAGGAGGGAGAGGAGGCGGGGAGGAGGCGGCCCGGCCGGAGCAGAGACGGGGCTATCGGAGGCAGCGAGAAGCCGTGCGGCGGATGGGCGCATTCGGCGCCGGCGGAGAGCGGGACTGTCGGTGCTGGCCGCGGTTCTGCTCGGTGCACAAGGTTGGCACCCGGCGACCGGGGGGCCGCGGCTGGAGTTGCCGTGCCGCTCCCTCCAGGGAGGGAGGCTGCCGTCCTGCCTGGCAGGTTCTTCACAGAGCTCCGTCTCCCAACTAGCCTCCCGTCCGTCCCTCCCTCTGCTCCATAAAGTATTCCCTCGGAACACTCACCGGTCTTTTCTTTGTCGAGCCGTTCCCGTTTCCTTGCTTTACTCTCGGTCCTTCAGAGACCTCCTGCACTCCGTCCTTCCCCTTTTTGGAAGCTTTCAGGGGATTTTCTTAGAAATGCACTACTCGTTTAATAGTTTCTACAGGGCAGCAATGTAGCGCCCCTATGAAAAAAGGGCGTTTCACCACTACACAAAGCAAGGACCGCAGGAGTTCTCTAAAGGACAGAGAGAAAAGCAAGGGAAAAGAATGGCTTCACAAAAATAAGAGTGGTGAGTGTTTCGTGGGAGTGCTTTATGGAGCAGGGGTGGGACGGACGGGAGGCTAGTTGGGAGACTGAACTCTGTGAAGAACCTGCCAGGCAGGACGGCAGCCTCGAGGGACGTGCACGGCCACCTCATTCGCGGCCACCACGGTCCCCGGGCGTCAGCCTTGCGCACCGAGCAGAACGGCGGCCAGCGCCGCCAGCCCCACTCCCCAAAGAGCCGCATCCAGCGATCCGCCGCCCGGCCTCCCGCTACCCCCAACAGCCCCGTCTCTCTGCTCCGGCCGGGCCGCCTCCTCTCCCCTCCCCCTCCTCTCCCTCCTCTGCTTTCTTCTCCCTCCCCTGCCCTCCTCAACCAGTTCCGTCTCGGCACTCTGCCCTCAACCTGCTGCAGATGTGCTGCTTCCAGCACATCCAGTTCAGGTGTGACAGACTCTTCTCTTGTCCTCTGAGCAAGAGGAGCAGGAGGAGGGACACACAAGAGCTCTCCTCACAGAGACTGCATCGCCAGGAAGTCCAAAGAAGTTCGGAGATTCTGTGCCACGTCTGAGCTTTCTCTGGGGATGCTGCTTCTCCCATGCACTGCCTCGCCGTAGCACTCGTACCACAGCCCCTGACAAAAGCCCAGGTGGTCTTTGTCGCTAGCAGAATTGCTCCTGCTGCCAGCAGGGATGCTCCCCGAGACAGACCAGGAGAGGCTGACCCGGGGAACTGAGCCGGGAGGGATGTTCTGCGTCTCCTGCCCCTCGAGCATTCATGGCACTGACCTCATAAAACTAATTGTGCATTTCTAAGAAAATCCCCTGAAAGCTCCAAAGACGACCGTGTCAATGAATCCCTGTCTACCAGGGGGAAGGAATACAGAGCCGTGTCCCCAAGGCGGGGTCCGGAGAGTTAGAGGAAGGTCCAACGTCCATCTCCCGACAACGACAGCCGCCCCGCTGGCGCACGCAGCTCTCTGCACCCTTTAGCAGCGCGCGCGAGGAGTTCCGTGCTGTTACCCGGGAGCTGCCGGTAGAAAGGGATAAAATCGCCGCTCCAGAGGTTGGCGTGTGAACACTTTCTGATGATCTCACTGCCTTCCGTTGTCTCCACCAATGTGTCCTAGTACCCCTGGGCTCTGCCTGCAGACACTGGCGGGGAGATAAAGACAAAAAGCCGTCAAAATGGCTTTTTGCACTGGATGTTGTTTCCCAGAAGACAGGGCACAGAAAGAGTCAGGACCGTACGGAGAAGAATTTGACGGGACTGTCAAGGTGTGCAGTTGTGGAAGTGCCCATTAGAATTTGCTGGAGAGTTGCGTGCGGGAAAGAGAGGTGGATTTTTGGAGTCACTGAAGAATGGGAAGCTGCGCGACTGAGCTAAACAAGAGAGAAAGGAAAGTAGAAAAGGGGAAGGACGGACTGCAGGAGTTCTCTGAAGGACCGAGAGTAAAGCAAGGAAACGGGAACGGCTCGACAAAGAAAAGACCGGTGAGTGTTCCGAGGGAATACTCTATGGAGCAGAGGGAGGGACGGACGGGAGGCTAGTTGGGAGACGGAGTTCTGTGAAGAACCTGCCAGGCAGGACGGCAGCCTCCCTCCCTGGAGGGACCTGCACGGCAACTCCAGCCGCGGCCCCCCGGTCGCCGGGTGCCAACCTTGTGCACCGAGCAGAACCGCGGCCAGCGCCGACAGTCCCGCTCTCCGCCGGCGCCGAATGCGCCCATCCGCCGCACGGCTTCTCGCTGCCTCCGATAGCCCCGTCTCTGCTCCGGCCGGGCCGCCTCCTCCCCGCCTCCTCTCCCTCCTCTGTCTTCGTCTCCGTCCACTGTTCTCGTCTCCGTCCACGGTCCTCCTCCTCCAACTAAGCCCGGGTACTGTACCGGGGCGCCGACGCCTCTGGGGCTCTCGTCGGGTGCGGGCTGGATCCGGAGGGCCGGCGAGAGCGGCGGCAGCGGGGCGCCGGTCGGAGCTCTGCGCCGCGGAGGCGGCGGGGCCGGGCTAGTTGGGAGGGCTGAGGATTGGTAATGAGGAGTTCAGGATTGACAGACCATGAGCTTTTTTCGTGGCCATCATCTCTTCCTTCTCATCTCTCTTTTGCTGGCCCGGGGGGACTCCTGAATTGTCCTCCACGGCAGGCGCTTTTGAGAATTCTCGAGGGGCAAGAGACGTAGAACATCCCTCCCGGCTCAGCTCCCCGGGTCAGCCACTCCTGGTCTGTCTCGGGGAGCATCCCTGCTGGCAGCAGGAGCAATTCTGCTAGCGACAAAGACCACCTGGGCTTTTGTCAGGGGCTGTGGTACGAGTGCTACGGAGAGGCATTGCATGGGAGAAGCACCTTCCCCAGAGAAAGCTCGGATGTGGAATGGCATCTCCCACCTTCTTTGGACTTTCTGGTGATGCAACCTCTGTGAGGAGATCTCTTCTGTGTCCCTCCTCCTGCTCCTCTTACTCAGAGGACCAGGGAACAGCCTGTCACATCTGAACTGGATGTGCTGGAACCAGCATATCTGCAGCAGGTTGACGGGCACTCTGAGGCACAGTCAAAAGGTTCATTCCCTTTCCCATTGCTCTGAACTCAGTAAAAGGACATGAAGGACTACCAGGGAAGGGCGTGGTCCATTCCCATGTGCACTGGCTTCTCATCCAGCCCACAGAAGTTCTTTAGCCTTCCCTGGAGAGACACGGATGGACTAGGGCGGGTGACTCTCTTTGCATTGAAGAGACAAGTCTTGAGCACACACCTGGTGGTGGTGTGGGGAGATGACCCTGAGCAAGTACAATTGCCATCAGCCTCATGGGGGAGCCTTGAAGTTCTGTGGGACAAAGAGTGTCTGGTGTCACTTTGAATTTACGGTACTAAACCCTGGCAAAGCCCCTGGATGCAGCTCTGGGATGTGCTTCTGTGGACAGAGCTCCCTGTGCCCATCCCTCAGGCCGTGGGGCTTCTCAGATAGTGGCAGAGCAAGTGGCACCTCACAAGGGTTGAGATGTATCCAGGCTCCGGGCGTGGCAGCAGGAGCCCCAGGAGATACTGCCCCTGCTGCCATGAACTGTCTGTCTGGGTGTCTGCAAGGGAAGGACTCGTGTGTCTGAAAACCCTTGTGTGAGCGAGCAGTGAGCCCCCGCCAGGGCACCACTGACTCTTGGCCAGCTGGCCATCCACCACGATCCCAGAGGCCATTTTCCAGCACTGCTATGCGGCATGTCATTCCCAGTCTGTCCGTACAACCGAGGTTACCCCATCCCAGGGACAGAATCTGGCACTTCCCCTTGTTGAACTTCCTCTGGTGGATGATTGCACAAACCTCTAATTTGAGGTCTCTTTGCACTGCCTCCCTCTTCCATGAGGCCCTAGAGTGTCACAATGGCCCTTTGATTCCAGGGGAATCTGCAGTGTTCAGTGTTCCAGGTGTTACGTGAAGCCCCATATTGTCACAATGGCACTAAAATGAGAGAGGATGTCTTTTCTAAATGACTTAGTACATCAGAAGCTTTATCTTAGATAAAAATGATATCCTAATTCTTTTAAGACTTCAGTTATTTTTAGGAGAGAGAATGTAGATAACACATGGAAACGAATAGAGAGTATATCGTATGCCCATCTTCAAGAAATTAGCTTACGTGCCTCTGAAATGTTCTTCAATAAGAGATTGTTCTGTTAAGAAGAAAGTCAATTAAATATTGTTTAAGCAAATGGGAAGTTCTAAGACATATGTCTTAGTTGGTCCTAGAACATTTAATTTAGGAGTTCGAGGTCGGATAAATCAAGCAGAGACGCTACTAGGCCAGATTAGCGAGAAGGACCACTCTCCGAACATGACTGCCCCCCCCCGAAGAAATGGACGCTAGATGGCAATCTTGCTCCGCGAATAAAACCCAAGATGCTATATGACCTCAAAATCATAACCTAATTCTCCACTGCTGGTGAAGGGGGAAGGGGTCTCTCAAGCGTCACTGTACTTATATTCCGAAATTTATACCAGATGTTTGATCCATGCATGGCAGAGTACCCCATGTATTCCCAGCTGACATATTAAAGAAATGTTCGATACAATGGTTTCTGGTCATTGGATTGAATTCTTTTTTTTCCCCCTTTGATTCCATGAAATTCCAAAGATATCTTTTAGGGTTTGTTTAATACCGTGAAGTCCCGCCTCTGAGCGCCCCTCAACCTGCTGCAGATGTGCTGCTTCCACCACATGCAGTTCAGATGTGACAGGCTGTTCCCTGGTCCTCTGAGCAAGAGGAGCAGGAGGAGGGGGGACACAGAAGAGATCTCCTCACGGAGGTTGCATCTCCAGGAAGTTCAAAGCAGGTGGGAGATGCCATGCCACATCCGAGCTTTCTCTGGGGATGCTGCTTCTCCCATGCACTGCCTCGCCGTAGCACTCGTACCACAGCCCCTGACAAAAGCCCAGGTGGTCTTTGTCGCTAGCAGAATTGCTCCTGCTGCCAGCAGGGATGCTCCCCGAGACAGACCAGGAGTGGCTGACCCGGGGAGCTGAGCCGGGAGGGATGTTCTGCGTCTCTTGCCCCTCGAGAATTCTCAAAAGCGCCTGCCGTGGAGGACAATTCAGGAGTCCCCCCGGGCCAGCAAAAGACAGATGAGAAGGAAGAGATGATGGTCACGAAAAAAGCTCATGGTCTGTCAATCTTGAACTCCTCGAGGCCAATCCTCAGCCCTCCCAACTAGCCCGGCCCCGCCGCCTCCGCGGCGCAGAACTCCGACCGCCGCCCCACTGCCGCCGCTCTCGCCGGCCCTCCGGTTCCAGCTCGCACCCGACGAGAGCCCGAGAGGCGTCGGCGCCCCGGTACAGTACCTGGGCTTAGTTGGATGAGGAGGACCGTGGACGGAGACGAGAACAGTGGACGGAGACGAAGACAGAGGAGGGAGAGGAGGCGGGGAGGAGGCGGCCCGGCCGGAGCAGAGACGGGGCTATCGGAGGCAGCGAGAAGCCGTGCGGCGGATGGGCGCATTCGGCGCCGGCGGAGAGCGGGACTGTCGGCGCTGGCCGCGGTTCTGCTCGGTGCACAAGGTTGGCACCCGGCGACCGGGGGGCCGCGGCTGGAGTTGCCGTGCCGCTCCCTCCAGGGAGGGAGGCTGCCGTCCTGCCTGGCAGGTTCTTCACAGAGCTCCGTCTCCCAACTAGCCTCCCGTCCGTCCCTCCCTCTGCTCCATAAAGTATTCCCTCGGAACACTCACCGGTCTTTTCTTTGTCGAGCCGTTCCCGTTTCCTTGCTTTACTCTCGGTCCTTCAGAGACCTCCTGCACTCCGTCCTTCCCCTTTTTGGAAGCTTTCAGGGGATTTTCTTAGAAATGCACTACTCGTTTAATAGTTTCTACAGGGCAGCAATGTAGCGCCCCTATGAAAAAAGGGCGTTTCACCACTACACAAAGCAAGGACCGCAGGAGTTCTCTAAAGGACAGAGAGAAAAGCAAGGGAAAAGAATGGCTTCACAAAAATAAGAGTGGTGAGTGTTTCGTGGGAGTGCTTTATGGAGCAGGGGTGGGACGGACGGGAGGCTAGTTGGGAGACTGAACTCTGTGAAGAACCTGCCAGGCAGGACGGCAGCCTCGAGGGACGTGCACGGCCACCTCATTCGCGGCCACCACGGTCCCCGGGCGTCAGCCTTGCGCACCGAGCAGAACGGCGGCCAGCGCCGCCAGCCCCACTCCCCAAAGAGCCGCATCCAGCGATCCGCCGCCCGGCCTCCCGCTACCCCCAACAGCCCCGTCTCTCTGCTCCGGCCGGGCCGCCTCCTCTCCCCTCCCCCTCCTCTCCCTCCTCTGCTTTCTTCTCCCTCCCCTGCCCTCCTCAACCAGTTCCGTCTCGGCACTCTGCCCCTCAACCTGCTGCAGATGTGCTGCTTCCAGCACATCCAGTTCAGGTGTGACAGACTCTTCTCTTGTCCTCTGAGCAAGAGGAGCAGGAGGAGGGACACACAAGAGCTCTCCTCACAGAGACTGCATCGCCAGGAAGTCCAAAGAAGTTCGGAGATTCTGTGCCACGTCTGAGCTTTCTCTGGGGATGCTGCTTCTCCCATGCACTGCCTCGCCGTAGCACTCGTACCACAGCCCCTGACAAAAGCCCAGGTGGTCTTTGTCGCTAGCAGAATTGCTCCTGCTGCCAGCAGGGATGCTCCCCGAGACAGACCAGGAGAGGCTGACCCGGGGAACTGAGCCGGGAGGGATGTTCTGCGTCTCCTGCCCCTCGAGCATTCATGGCACTGACCTCATAAAACTAATTGTGCATTTCTAAGAAAATCCCCTGAAAGCTCCAAAGACGACCGTGTCAATGAATCCCTGTCTACCAGGGGGAAGGAATACAGAGCCGTGTCCCCAAGGCGGGGTCCGGAGAGTTAGAGGAAGGTCCAACGTCCATCTCCCGACAACGACAGCCGCCCCGCTGGTGCACGCAGCTCTCTGCACCCTTTAGCAGCGCGCGCGAGGAGTTCCGTGCTGTTACCCGGGAGCTGCCGGTAGAAAGGGATAAAATCGCCGCTCCAGAGGTTGGCGTGTGAACACTTTCTGATGATCTCACTGCCTTCCGTTGTCTCCACCAATGTGTCCTAGTACCCCTGGGCTCTGCCTGCAGACACTGGCGGGGAGATAAAGACAAAAAGCCGTCAGAATGGCTTTTTGCACTGGATGTTGTTTCCCAGAAGACAGGGCACAGAAAGAGTCAGGACCGTACGGAGAAGAATTTGACGGGACTGTCAAGGTGTGCAGTTGTGGAAGTGCCCATTAGAATTTGCTGGAGAGTTGCGTGCGGGAAAGAGAGGTGGATTTTTGGAGTCACTGAAGAATGGGAAGCTGCGCGACTGAGCTAAACAAGAGAGAAAGGAAAGTAGAAAAGGGGAAGGACGGACTGCAGGAGTTCTCTGAAGGACCGAGAGTAAAGCAAGGAAACGGGAACGGCCCGACAAAGAAAAGACCGGTGAGTGTTCCGAGGGAATACTCTATGGAGCAGAGGGAGGGACGGACGGGAGGCTAGTTGGGAGACGGAGTTCTGTGAAGAACCTGCCAGGCAGGACGGCAGCCTCCCTCCCTGGAGGGACCTGCACGGCAACTCCAGCCGCGGCCCCCCGGTCGCCGGGTGCCAACCTTGTGCACCGAGCAGAACCGCGGCCAGCGCCGACAGTCCCGCTCTCCGCCGGCGCCGAATGCGCCCATCCGCCGCACGGCTTCTCGCTGCCTCCGATAGCCCCGTCTCTGCTCCGGCCGGGCCGCCTCCTCCCCGCCTCCTCCCCGCCTCCTCTCCCTCCTCTGTCTTCGTCTCCGTCCACTGTTCTCGTCTCCGTCCACGGTCCTCCTCCTCCAACTAAGCCCGGGTACTGTACCGGGGCGCCGACGCCTCTCGGGCTCTCGTCGGGTGCGGGCTGGATCCGGAGGGCCGGCGAGAGCGGCGGCAGCGGGGCGCCGGTCGGAGCTCTGCGCCGCGGAGGCGGCGGGGCCGGGCTAGTTGGGAGGGCTGAGGATTGGTAATGAGGAGTTCAGGATTGACAGACCATGAGCTTTTTTCGTGGCCATCATCTCTTCCTTCTCATCTGTCTTTTGCTGGCCCGGGGGGACTCCTGAATTGTCCTCCACGGCAGGCGCTTTTGAGAATTCTCGAGGGGCAAGAGACGTAGAACATCCCTCCCGGCTCAGCTCCCCGGGTCAGCCACTCCTGGTCTGTCTCGGGGACCATCCCTGCTGGCAGCAGGAGCAATTCTGCTAGCGACAAAGACCACCTGGGCTTTTGTCAGGGGCTGTGGTACGAGTGCTACGGAGAGGCATTGCATGGGAGAAGCACCTTCCCCAGAGAAAGCTCGGATGTGGAATGGCATCTCCCACCTTCTTTGGACTTTCTGGTGATGCAACCTCTGTGAGGAGATCTCTTCTGTGTCCCTCCTCCTGCTCCTCTTACTCAGAGGACCAGGGAACAGCCTGTCACATCTGAACTGGATGTGCTGGAACCAGCATATCTGCAGCAGGTTGACGGGCACTCTGAGGCACAGTCAAAAGGTTCATTCCCTTTCCCATTGCTCTGAACTCAGTAAAAGGACATGAAGGACTACCAGGGAAGGGCGTGGTCCATTCCCATGTGCACTGGCTTCTCATCCAGCCCACAGAAGTTCTTTAGCCTTCCCTGGAGAGACACGGATGGACTAGGGCGGGTGACTCTCTTTGCATTGAAGAGACAAGTCTTGAGCACACACCTGGTGGTGGTGTGGGGAGATGACCCTGAGCAAGTACAATTGCCATCAGCCTCATGGGGGAGCCTTGAAGTTCTGTGGGACAAAGAGTGTCTGGTGTCACTTTGAATTTACGGTACTAAACCCTGGCAAAGCCCCTGGATGCAGCTCTGGGATGTGCTTCTGTGGACAGAGCTCCCTGTGCCCATCCCTCAGGCCGTGGGGCTTCTCAGATAGTGGCAGAGCAAGTGGCACCTCACAAGGGTTGAGATGTATCCAGGCTCCGGGCGTGGCAGCAGGAGCCCCAGGAGATACTGCCCCTGCTGCCATGAACTGTCTGTCTGGGTGTGTGCAAGGGAAGGACTCGTGTGTCTGAAAACCCTTGTGTGAGCGAGCAGTGAGCCCCCGCCAGGGCACCACTGACTCTTGGCCAGCTGGCCATCCACCACGATCCCAGAGGCCATTTTCCAGCACTGCTATGCGGCATGTCATTCCCAGTCTGTCCGTACAACCGAGGTTACCCCATCCCAGGGACAGAATCTGGCACTTCCCCTTGTTGAACTTCCTCTGGTGGATGATTGCGCAAACCTCTAATTTGAGGTCTCTCTTCACTGCCTCCCTCTTCCATGAGACCCTAGAGTGTCACAATGGCCCTTTGATTCCAGGGGAATCTGCAGTGTTCAGTGTTCCAGGTGTTACGTGAAGCCCCATATTGTCACAATGGCACTAAAATGAGAGAGGATGTCTTTTCTAAATGACTTAGTACATCAGAAGCTTTATCTTAGATAAAAATGATATCCTAATTCTTTTAAGACTTCAGTTATTTTTAGGAGAGAGAATGTAGATAACACATGGAAACGAATAGAGAGTATATCGTATGCCCATCTTCAAGAAATTAGCTTACGTGCCTCTGAAATGTTCTTCAATAAGAGATTGTTCTGTTAAGAAGAAAGTCAATTAAATATTGTTTAAGCAAATGGGAAGTTCTAAGACATATGTCTTAGTTGGTCCTAGAACATTTAATTTAGGAGTTCGAGGTCGGATAAATCAAGCAGAGACGCTACTAGGCCAGATTAGCGAGAAGGACCACCCTCCGAACATGACTGCCCCCCCCCGAAGAAATGGACGCTAGATGGCAATCTTGCTCCGCGAATAAAACCCAAGATGCTATATGACCTCAAAATCATAACCTAATTCTCCACTGCTGGTGAAGGGGGAAGGGGTCTCTCAAGCGTCACTGTACTTATATTCCGAAATTTATACCAGATGTTTGATCCATGCATGGCAGAGTACCCCATGTATTCCCAGCTGACATATTAAAGAAATGTTCGATACAATGGTTTCTGGTCATTGGATTGAATTCTTTTTTTCCCCCCTTTGATTCCATGAAATTCCAAAGATATCTTTTAGGGTTTGTTTAATACCGTGAAGTCCCGCCTCTGAGCGCCCCTCAACCTGCTGCAGATGTGCTGCTTCCACCACATGCAGTTCAGATGTGACAGGCTGTTCCCTGGTCCTCTGAGCAAGAGGAGCAGGAGGAGGGGGGACACAGAAGAGATCTCCTCACGGAGGTTGCATCTCCAGGAAGTTCAAAGCAGGTGGGAGATGCCATGCCACATCCGAGCTTTCTCTGGGGATGCTGCTTCTCCCATGCACTGCCTCGCCGTAGCACTCGTACCACAGCCCCTGACAAAAGCCCAGGTGGTCTTTGTCGCTAGCAGAATTGCTCCTGCTGCCAGCAGGGATGGTCCCCGAGACAGACCAGGAGTGGCTGACCCGGGGAGCTGAGCCGGGAGGGATGTTCTGCGTCTCTTGCCCCTCGAGAATTCTCAAAAGCGCCTGCCGTGGAGGACAATTCAGGAGTCCCCCCGGGCCAGCAAAAGACAGATGAGAAGGAAGAGATGATGGTCACGAAAAAAGCTCATGGTCTGTCAATCTTGAACTCCTCGAGGCCAATCCTCAGCCCTCCCAACTAGCCCGGCCCCGCCGCCTCCGCGGCGCAGAACTCCGACCGCCGCCCCACTGCCGCCGCTCTCGCCGGCCCTCCGGTTCCAGCTCGCACCCGACGAGAGCCCGAGAGGCGTCGGCGCCCCGGTACAGTACCTGGGCTTAGTTGGATGAGGAGGACCGTGGACGGAGACGAGAACAGTGGACGGAGACGAAGACAGAGGAGGGAGAGGAGGCGGGGAGGAGGCGGCCCGGCCGGAGCAGAGACGGGGCTATCGGAGGCAGCGAGAAGCCGTGCGGCGGATGGGCGCATTCGGCGCCGGCGGAGAGCGGGACTGTCGGTGCTGGCCGCGGTTCTGCTCGGTGCACAAGGTTGGCACCCGGCGACCGGGGGGCCGCGGCTGGAGTTGCCGTGCCGCTCCCTCCAGGGAGGGAGGCTGCCGTCCTGCCTGGCAGGTTCTTCACAGAGCTCCGTCTCCCAACTAGCCTCCCGTCCGTCCCTCCCTCTGCTCCATAAAGTATTCCCTCGGAACACTCACCGGTCTTTTCTTTGTCGAGCCGTTCCCGTTTCCTTGCTTTACTCTCGGTCCTTCAGAGACCTCCTGCACTCCGTCCTTCCCCTTTTTGGAAGCTTTCAGGGGATTTTCTTAGAAATGCACTACTCGTTTAATAGTTTCTACAGGGCAGCAATGTAGCGCCCCTATGAAAAAAGGGCGTTTCACCACTACACAAAGCAAGGACCGCAGGAGTTCTCTAAAGGACAGAGAGAAAAGCAAGGGAAAAGAATGGCTTCACAAAAATAAGAGTGGTGAGTGTTTCGTGGGAGTGCTTTATGGAGCAGGGGTGGGACGGACGGGAGGCTAGTTGGGAGACTGAACTCTGTGAAGAACCTGCCAGGCAGGACGGCAGCCTCGAGGGACGTGCACGGCCACCTCATTCGCGGCCACCACGGTCCCCGGGCGTCAGCCTTGCGCACCGAGCAGAACGGCGGCCAGCGCCGCCAGCCCCACTCCCCAAAGAGCCGCATCCAGCGATCCGCCGCCCGGCCTCCCGCTACCCCCAACAGCCCCGTCTCTCTGCTCCGGCCGGGCCGCCTCCTCTCCCCTCCCCCTCCTCTCCCTCCTCTGCTTTCTTCTCCCTCCCCTGCCCTCCTCAACCAGTTCCGTCTCGGCACTCTGCCCCTCAACCTGCTGCAGATGTGCTGCTTCCAGCACATCCAGTTCAGGTGTGACAGACTCTTCTCTTGTCCTCTGAGCAAGAGGAGCAGGAGGAGGGACACACAAGAGCTCTCCTCACAGAGACTGCATCGCCAGGAAGTCCAAAGAAGTTCGGAGATTCTGTGCCACGTCTGAGCTTTCTCTGGGGATGCTGCTTCTCCCATGCACTGCCTCGCCGTAGCACTCGTACCACAGCCCCTGACAAAAGCCCAGGTGGTCTTTGTCGCTAGCAGAATTGCTCCTGCTGCCAGCAGGGATGCTCCCCGAGACAGACCAGGAGAGGCTGACCCGGGGAACTGAGCCGGGAGGGATGTTCTGCGTCTCCTGCCCCTCGAGCATTCATGGCACTGACCTCATAAAACTAATTGTGCATTTCTAAGAAAATCCCCTGAAAGCTCCAAAGACGACCGTGTCAATGAATCCCTGTCTACCAGGGGGAAGGAATACAGAGCCGTGTCCCCAAGGCGGGGTCCGGAGAGTTAGAGGAAGGTCCAACGTCCATCTCCCGACAACGACAGCCGCCCCGCTGGCGCACGCAGCTCTCTGCACCCTTTAGCAGCGCGCGCGAGGAGTTCCGTGCTGTTACCCGGGAGCTGCCGGTAGAAAGGGATAAAATCGCCGCTCCAGAGGTTGGCGTGTGAACACTTTCTGATGATCTCACTGCCTTCCGTTGTCTCCACCAATGTGTCCTAGTACCCCTGGGCTCTGCCTGCAGACACTGGCGGGGAGATAAAGACAAAAAGCCGTCAAAATGGCTTTTTGCACTGGATGTTGTTTCCCAGAAGACAGGGCACAGAAAGAGTCAGGACCGTACGGAGAAGAATTTGACGGGACTGTCAAGGTGTGCAGTTGTGGAAGTGCCCATTAGAATTTGCTGGAGAGTTGCGTGCGGGAAAGAGAGGTGGATTTTTGGAGTCACTGAAGAATGGGAAGCTGCGCGACTGAGCTAAACAAGAGAGAAAGGAAAGTAGAAAAGGGGAAGGACGGACTGCAGGAGTTCTCTGAAGGACCGAGAGTAAAGCAAGGAAACGGGAACGGCTCGACAAAGAAAAGACCGGTGAGTGTTCCGAGGGAATACTCTATGGAGCAGAGGGAGGGACGGACGGGAGGCTAGTTGGGAGACGGAGTTCTGTGAAGAACCTGCCAGGCAGGACGGCAGCCTCCCTCCCTGGAGGGACCTGCACGGCAACTCCAGCCGCGGCCCCCCGGTCGCCGGGTGCCAACCTTGTGCACCGAGCAGAACCGCGGCCAGCGCCGACAGTCCCGCTCTCCGCCGGCGCCGAATGCGCCCATCCGCCGCACGGCTTCTCGCTGCCTCCGATAGCCCCGTCTCTGCTCCGGCCGGGCCGCCTCCTCCCCGCCTCCTCCCCGCCTCCTCTCCCTCCTCTGTCTTCGTCTCCGTCCACTGTTCTCGTCTCCGTCCACGGTCCTCCTCCTCCAACTAAGCCCGGGTACTGTACCGGGGCGCCGACGCCTCTCGGGCTCTCGTCGGGTGCGGGCTGGATCCGGAGGGCCGGCGAGAGCGGCGGCAGCGGGGCGCCGGTCGGAGCTCTGCGCCGCGGAGGCGGCGGGGCCGGGCTAGTTGGGAGGGCTGAGGATTGGTAATGAGGAGTTCAGGATTGACAGACCATGAGCTTTTTTCGTGGCCATCATCTCTTCCTTCTCATCTGTCTTTTGCTGGCCCGGGGGGACTCCTGAATTGTCCTCCACGGCAGGCGCTTTTGAGAATTCTCGAGGGGCAAGAGACGTAGAACATCCCTCCCGGCTCAGCTCCCCGGGTCAGCCACTCCTGGTCTGTCTCGGGGACCATCCCTGCTGGCAGCAGGAGCAATTCTGCTAGCGACAAAGACCACCTGGGCTTTTGTCAGGGGATGTGGTACGAGTGCTACGGAGAGGCATTGCATGGGGAGAAGCACCTTCCCCAGAGAAAGCTCGGACGTGGGATGGCATCTCCCACCTTCTTTGGACTTTCTGGTGATGCAGCCTCTGTGAGGAGATCTCTTCTGTGTCCCTCCTCCTGCTCCTCTTACTCAGAGGACCAGGGAACAGCCTGTCACATCTGAACTGGATGTGCTGGAACCAGCATATCTGCAGCAGGTTGACGGGCACTCTGAGGCACAGTCAAAAGGTTCATTCCCTTTCCCATTGCTCTGAACTCAGTAAAAGGACATGAAGGACCACCAGGGAAGGGCGTGGTCCATTCCCATGTGCACTGGCTTCTCATCCAGCCCACAGAAGTTCTTTAGCCTTCCCTGGAGAGACACGGATGGACTAGGGCGGGTGACTCTCTTTGCATTGAAGAGACAAGTCTTGAGCACACACCTGGTGGTGGTGTGGGGAGATGACCCTGAGCAAGTACAATTGCCATCAGCCTCATGGGGGAGCCTTGAAGTTCTGTGGGACAAAGAGTGTCTGGTGTCACTTTGAATTTACGGTACTAAACCCTGGCAAAGCCCCTGGATGCAGCTCTGGGATGTGCTTCTGTGGACAGAGCTCCCTGTGCCCATCCCTCAGGCCGTGGGGCTTCTCAGATAGTGGCAGAGCAAGTGGCACCTCACAAGGGTTGAGATGTATCCAGGCTCCGGGCGTGGCAGCAGGAGCCCCAGGAGATACTGCCCCTGCTGCCATGAACTGTCTGTCTGGGTGTGTGCAAGGGAAGGACTCGTGTGTCTGAAAACCCTTGTGTGAGCGAGCAGTGAGCCCCCGCCAGGGCACCACTGACTCTTGGCCAGCTGGCCATCCACCACGATCCCAGAGGCCATTTTCCAGCACTGCTATGCGGCATGTCATTCCCAGTCTGTCCGTACAACCGAGGTTGCCCCATCCCAGGGACAGAATCTGGCACTTCCCCTTGTTGAACTTCCTCTGGTGGATGATTGCGCAAACCTCTAATTTGAGGTCTCTTTGCACTGCCTCCCTCTTTCATGAGGCCCTAGAGTGTCACAATGGCCCTTTGATTCCAGGGGAATCTGCAGTGTTCAGTGTTCCAGGTGTTACGTGAAGCCCCATATTGTCACAATGGCACTAAAATGAGAGAGGATCTCTTTTCTAAACGACTTAGTACATCAGAAGCTTTATCTTAGATAAAAATGATATCCTAATTCTTTTAAGACTTCAGTTATTTTTAGGAGAGAGAATGTAGATAACACATGGAAACGAATAGAGAGTATATCGTATGCCCATCTTCAAGAAATTAGCTTACGTGCCTCTGAAATGTTCTTCAATAAGAGATTGTTCTGTTAAGAAGAAAGTCAATTAAATATTGTTTAAGCAAATGGGAAGTTCTAAGACATATGTCTTAGTTGGTCCTAGAACATTTAATTTAGGAGTTCGAGGTCGGATAGATCAAGCAGAGACGCTACGAGGCCTGATTAGCGAGAAGGACCACTCTCCGAACATGACTGCCCCCCCCCGAAGAAATGGACGCTAGATGGCAGTCTTGCTCCGCGAATAAAACCCAAGATGCTATATGACCTCAAAATCATAACCTAATTCTCCACTGCTGGTGAAGGGGGAAGGGGTCTCTCAAGCGTCACTGTACTTATATTCCGAAATTTATACTAGATGTTTGATCCATGCATGGCAGAGTACCCCATGTATTCCCAGCTGACATATTAAAGAAATGTTCGATACAATGGTTTCTGGTCATTGGATTGAATTCTTTTTTTTCCCCCTTTGATTCCATGAAATTCCAAAGATATCTTTTAGGGTTTGTTTAATACCGTGAAGTCCCGCCTCTGAGCGCCCCTCAACCTGCTGCAGATGTGCTGCTTCCACCACATGCAGTTCAGATGTGACAGGCTGCTCCCTGGTCCTCTGAGCAAGAGGAGCAGGAGGAGGGGGGACACAGAAGAGATCTCCTCACGGAGGTTGCATCTCCAGGAAGTTCAAAGCAGGTGGGAGATGCCATGCCACATCCGAGCTTTCTCTGGGGATGCTGCTTCTCCCATGCACTGCCTCGCCGTAGCACTCGTACCACAGCCCCTGACAAAAGCCCAGGTGGTCTTTGTCGCTAGCAGAATTGCTCCTGCTGCCAGCAGGGATGCTCCCCGAGACAGACCAGGAGTGGCTGACCCGGGGAGCTGAGCCGGGAGGGATGTTCTGCGTCTCTTGCCCCTCGAGCATTCTCAAAAGCGCCTGCCGTGGAGGACAATTCAGGAGTCCCCCCGGGCCAGCAAAAGAGAGATGAGAGGGAAGAGATGATGGCCAGGAAAAAAGCTCATGGTCTGTCAATCTTGAACTCCTCGAGACCAGTCCTAACCCCTCCCACCTAGCCCGGCCCCGCCGCCTCCGCGGCGCAGAGCTCCGACCGCCGCCCCGCTGCCGCCGCTCTCGCCAGCCCTCCGGTTCCAGCCCGCACCCGACGAGAGCCCCAGAGGCGTCGGCGCAAGCACAACACCCGGGCAGAAATGGATGAGGAGGGCAGTGGACGGAGACGAAGACAGAGCAGGGAGAGGAGACCTTCCCCTTTCCTGTATTCCTTTCTCTCTTGCTTTGCTTAGTCGCGCAGCTTCCCATTCTACAGTGACTCCAAAAATCCACCTCTCTTTCCCGCACTCATCTCTCGAGTAACTCTAATGGACACTTCCACAACCGCACACCTTGACAGTCTCGTCAAATTTTTCTCCGTATCATCCTTACTGTTTCTGTGGCGTTTCTTCTGGGAAACAACATCCAGTGCAAAGAGTAGTTCTAACGGCTTTTCTTCTTTATCTCCCAGCTAGTGTCTGCAGGCAGAGCCCAAGTGCAGCAAGACCCATTGGTAGACCAGGGCGGGCTTTATGAGGGCACTGTGATGATGAGGACTGCACCATTATGACATTTCTGGGCTTTATGAGGTCAGTGCCATGATGAGGCCTGCACCATTATGACATGTCTGGCCTTTATGAGGTCAGTGCCATGATGAGGCCTGCACCATCATGACATGTCTGGGCTTTCTGAGGTCAGTGCCATGATGAGGCTTGCACCATTATGACGTGTCTGGGCTTTATGAGGTCACTGTGATGATGAGCCCTGCACAATTTTGACATGTCTGGGCTTTATGAGGTCTGTGCCATGAGGAGACCTGCACCATTATGACATGTCTTGGCATTCTGAGGTCAGTGCCATGAGGAGGCCTGCACCATTATGACATGTCTGGGCTTTATGAGGTCAGTGTGATGATGAGAGCTGCACCATTATGAAGTGTCAGGGCTTTCTGAGGTCAGTGCCATGAGGAGGCTTGCACCATTATGACATGTCTGGGTTTTATGAGGTCAGTGCCATGAGGAGGCCGGGGCCATTTTGACATGTCTGGACTTTATGAGGTCGGTGTGATGATGAGTCCTACACCATTATGACATGTCTGGGCTTTATGAGGTCTGTGCCATGAGGTGACATGCACCATTATGACATGTCTGGGCTTTATGAGGTCAGTGTGATGATGAGGTCTGCACCATTATGACGCACCTGGGCTTTATGAGGTCAGTGCCAAGAGGAGGCCTGCACTATTATGTCATGTCTGGGCTTTATGAGGTCAGTGCCAAGAGGAGGACTGAACCATTATGACATGTCTGGGCTTTATGAGGTCAGTGTGATGATGAGATCTGCACCATTATGACATGTCTGGGCTTTATGAGGTCAGTGCCATGATGAGGCATGAACCATTATGACATGTCTGGGCTTTATGAGGTCACTTTGATGATGAGACCTGCACCATTATGACGTGTCTGGGCTTTATGAGGTCAGTGCTATGATGAGGCCTGCACCATTATGACCTTTCTGGCCTTTTTGAGGCCAGTGTGATGATGAGACCTGCACAAATATGAGGTGTCTGGGCTTTATGAGGTGAGTGTGATGATGAGGCCTGCACCATTATGACATGTCTGCGTTTTTTGAGGTCCGTGTGATTATGAGACCTGCACGATTATGAGGTGTCTGGGCTTTATGAGGTGAGTGTGATGATGAGACCTGCACCATTATGACATGTCTGGGCTTTATGAGGTGAGCGTGATGATGAGGTCTGCACCATTATGACGTGGCTGGGCGTTAGGAGGTCAGTGTGATGATGAGGCCTGCATCATTTTGACATGTCCGGGCTTTATGAGGTCTGTGTGATGATGAGGCCTGCACCATCATGTGATGCCTGGGCTTTATGAGGACTGTGCCATGAGCAGGCCAGGGCCATTATGACATGTCTTGGCTTTATGAGGTCAGTGCCATGATGAGGCCTGCATTATTATGAAATGCCTGGGCTTTATGAGGTCGGTGTGATGATGAGACCTGCACCATTATGACATGTCTTGGCTTTATGAGGTTAGTGTTATTAAGAGGCCTACGCTATTATGAGGGGTCTGGGTTGCCTGAGGTCACTGTGATGATGAGGCTTGAACCATTATGACATGTCTCGGCTTTATGAAGTCAGTGCCATGATGAGGTCTGCATCATTCTGACATGTCTGAGTTTTATGAGGTCGGTGTGATGATGAGGCCTGCACCATTATGACATGTCTGGGCTTTATGAGGTCAGTGCCATGATGAGACCTGCACCATTATGATATATCTTGGCTTTATGAGGTCAGTGTGATAATGAGACCTGCACTATTATGACATGTCTGGGCTTTATGAGGTCAGTGCCATGTGAGGCCTGCATCATTCTGACATGTCTGAGTTTTATGAGGTCAGTGCCATGATGAGACCTGCACCATTATGACATGTCTCGGCTTTATGAGGTCAGTTCCATGATGAAGCCTGCATTATTATGACATGTCTGGGCTTTATGAGGTCAGTGCAAGAGGAGGCCTGAGCCCTTATGACATGTCTGGACTTTATAACGTGACTGTAATGATGAGGACTGCACCATTATGACATGTCTGGGCTTTATGAGGTCATTGCCATGAGGAGGCCTGCACCATTATGACATGTCCGGGCTTTGTGAGGTCAGTGTGATGATGATACCTGCACCATTATGACATGTCTGGGCTTTATGAGGTCAGTGCCATGATGAGGCCTGCACCATCATGACATGTCTGGGCTTTATGAGGTCAGTGCTATGAGGAGTCCTGCACCATTATGACATATCTGGGCTTTAAGAGGTCACTGTGATGATGAGGCCTGCACCATTATGACATGTCTGGGATTTACGAAGTCAGTGCCGCGATGAGGCTTGCACCATTATGTCATGTCTGGGCTGTATGAGGTCGCTTTGATGATGCGACCTGCACCATTATGACATGTCTGGGCTTTATGAGGTCAGTGCTATGAGGAGGCATGCACCATTATGACCTGTCTGGGCTTTTTGAGGTCAGTGTGAAGATGAGGCCTGCACCATTATGAGGTGTCTGGGCTTTATGAGGTGAGTGTGATGATGAGGCCTGCACCATTATGACATGTCTGGGCTTTATGAGGTCAGTGCCATGAGGAGGCCTGCACAATTATGAGGTGTCTGGGCTTTATGAGGTGAGTGTGATGATGAGGCCTGCACAATTATGACATGTCTGGGCTTTAAGAGGTCATTGCCATGAGGAGGCCTGGGCCAATATGGCATGTCTGGGCTTTATAAAGTCAGTGCCATGATGAGGCCTAAACCATTAAGAAATTCCTGGGCTTTATGAGGTCAGTGTGATGATGAGGCCTGCACCATTATGACATGTCTGGGCTTTATGAGGTCTATGCCATGAGGAGTCCTGCACCATTATGACATGTCTGGGTTTTATGAGGTCACTGGGATGATAAGGCCCGCACCATTACGACATGTCTGGGTTTTATGAGGTCTCTGCCAAGAGGAGACCTGAACCATTATGACATGTCTGGGCTTTATGAGGTCAGTGTGATGATGAGGCCTGCACCATTATGACATGTCTGGGCTTTTTGAGGTCAGTGTGATGATGAGACCTGCACAAATATGAGGTGTCTGGGCTTTATGAGGTGAGTGTGATGATGAGGCCTGCACCATTATGACATGTCTGGTTTTTTTGAGGTCAGTGTGATTATGAGGCCTGCACCATTGTGAGGTGTCTGGGCTTTATGAGGTGAGTGTGATGAAGAGACCTGCACCATTATGACATGTCTGGGCTTTACGAGGTCAGTGCCATGAGGAGGCCTGCACCATTATGCCATGTCTGGGCTTTATGAGGTGAGTGTGATGATGAGGCCTGCACCATGATGACGTGGCTGGGCGTTACGAGGTCAGTGTGATGATGAGGCCTGCACAATTATGACATGTCTGGGCTTTATGAGGTCAGTGCTGTGAGGAGGCCTGCACCATTATGACATATCTGGGCTTTATAAGGTCACTGTGATGTTGAGACTTGCACAAGTATGACATGTCTGGGCTTTATGAGGTCAGTGCCATGATGAGGCTTGCACCATTATGACGTGTCTGGGCTTTATGAGGTCACTGTGATGATGAGTCCTGCACCATTTTGTCATGTCTGGGCTTTATGAGGTCACTGTGATGATGCGGCCTGCACCATTATGACATGTGTAGGCATTCTGAGGTCAGTGCAATGAGGAGGCCTGCACCATTATGACATGTCTGGTCTTTATGAGGTCAGTGTGATAATGAGGCCTGCACCATCATGATATTTCTGGGCTTTATGAGGTCAGTGTGATGATGAGAGCTGCACCATTATGAAGTGTCAGGGCTTTCTGAGGGCAGTGCCATGAGGAGGCTTGCACCATTATGACATGTCTGGGCTTTAGGAGGTCAGTGCCATGAGGAGGCCGGGGCCATTTTGACATGTCTGGGCTTTATGAGGTCAGTGTGATGATGAGGCCTGCACCATTATGACACGCCTGGGCTTTATGAGGTCAGTGCCAAGAGGAGGCCTGCACTATTATGTCATGTCTGGGCTTTATGAGGTCAGTGTGATGATGAGGCCTGCACCATTATGACATGTCTGGGCTTTATGAGGTCAGTGCCATGATGAGGCCTGAACCATTATGACATGTCTGGACTTTATGAGGTCAGTGCCATGATGAGACCTGCACCATTATGACATGTCTGGGCTTTATGAGGTCAGTGCTATGATGAGGCCTGTACCATTATGACGTGTCTGGGCTGTATGAGGTCAGTGCCACGATGAGGTCTGAACCATTATGACGTATCTGGGTTTTATGAGGTCAGTGCTATGAGGAGGCCTGAACCGTTACGACATGTCTGGGCTTTATGAGGTCACTGTGATGATGAGACCTGCACCATTATGACATGTCTGGGCTTTATGACATCAGTGCCATGAGGAGGCCTGCACCATTATGACATGTCTGGGATTTATGAGCTCAGTGCCATGATGAGGCTTGCACCACTATGACATGTCTGGGCTTTATGAGGTCAGTGCCACGATGAGGCCTGAACCATTATGACATGTCAGGACTTAATGAGGTCGGTGTGATGATGTGACCTGCACCATTATGACATGTCTGGGCTTTATGAGGTCAGTGCCATTATGAGTCCTGCACAATTATGACATGTCTGGGCTTTATGAAGTCAGTGTGATGAAGAGGCCTGCACCATTATGACATGTCTGGGCTTTAGGAGGTCAGTGCCATGAGGAGGCCGGGGCCATTTTCACATCTATGGGCTTTATGAGGTCAGTGTGATGATGAGACCTGAACCATTATGACATGTCTGGGCTTTATGAGGTCAGTGCTATGATGAGGCATGCACCATTATGACCTGTCTGGGCTTTTTGAGGTCAGTGCCATGATGAGACCTGCACAAATATGAGGTGTCTGGGCTTTATGAGGTGAGTGTGATGATGAGGCCTGCACCATTATGACATGTCTGGGTTTTTTGAGGTCAGTGTGATTATGAGGCCTGCACCATTATGAGGTGTCTGGGCTTTATGAGGTGAGTGTGATGAAGAGACCTGCACCATTATGACATGTCTGGGCTTTATGAGGTCAGTGTGATTATGAGGCCTGCACCATTATGACATGTCTGGGCTTTATGAGGTGAGTGTGATGATGAGGCCTGCACCATTATGACGTGGCTGGGCGTTACGAGGTCAGTGTGATGATGAGGCCTGCATCATTATGACATGTCTGGGCTTTATGAGGTCAGTGCCATGAGGAGGCCTGCACCATTATGACATGTCCGGGCTTTGTGAGGTCAGTGTGATGATGAGGCCTGCACCATCATGAGATGTCTGGGCTTTATAAGGACTGTGCCATGAGCAGGCCAAGGTCATTATGACATGTCTGGGCTTTATGAGGTCAGTGCCATGATGAGGCCTGCACCATTATGAAATGCCTGGGCTTTATGAGGTCGGTGTGATGATGAGGCCTGCACCATTATGACATGTCTGGGCTTTATGAGGAGAGTGCTATGAAGAGGCCTGCACCATTATGACATATCTGGGCTTTAGGAGGTCAGTGCCATGATGAAGCCTGCACTATTATGACATGTCTGGGCTTTATGAGGTCAGTGCAAGAGGAGGCCTGAACCATTATGACATGTCTGGGCTTTATGAGGTCAGTGCCATGAGGAGGCCTGGGCCATTATGACATGTCTGGGCTTTATGAGTTCAGTGTGATGATGAGGCCTGCATCATTATGACACGCCTGGGCTTTATGAGGTCAGTGCCAAGAGGAGGCCTGCACTATTATGTCATGTCTGGGCTTTATGAGGTCAGTGCCAAGAGGAGGACTGAACTATTATGTCATGTCTGGGCTTTATGAGGTCAGTGCCATGAGGAGAGCTGCACCATTATGAGGTGTCTGGGCTTTATGAGGTGAGTGTGATAATGAGGCCTGCACCATTATGACATGTCTGGACTTTATGAGGTCAGTGCTATGAGGAGGCCTGCACCATTACGACATATCTGGGCTTTATGAGGTCAGTGCCATGATGAAGCCTGCATTATTATGACATGTCTGGGCTTTATGAGGTCAGTGCAAGAGGAGGCCTGAACCATTATGTCATGTCTGGGCTTTATGAGGTCACTGTAATGATGAGGACTGCACCATTATGACATGTCTGGGCTTTATGAGGTCAGTGCCATGAGGAGGCCTACGCCATTATGACATGTCCGGGCTTTATGAGGTCAGTGTGATGATGATACCTGCACCATTATGACATGTCTGGGCTTTATGAGGTCAGTGCCATGATGAGGCCTGCACCATTATGACATGTCTGGGCTTTATGAGTTCAGTGCTTTGAGGAGGCCTGCACCATTATGACATGTCTCGGCTTTATGAGGTTACTGTGATGATGAGGCCTGCAGCATTATGACGTGTCTGGGCGATATGAGGTCAGTGTGATGATGAGTCCTGCACCATTATGACATGTCTGGGCTTTATGAGGTGACTGTGATGATGAGGACTGCACCATTATGACATGTCTGGGCTTTATGAGGTCAGTGCGATTATGAGACCTGCACAATTATGACATGTCTGGGCTTTAAGAGGTCTTTGCCATGAGGAGGTCTGGGCCATTAAAACATGTCAGGGCTTTATGAGGTCAGTGCCATGATGAGGCCTGCACCATTATGACATGTCTGGACTTTATGAGGTCAGTGCCATGAGGACACCTGCACCATTATGACATGTCTGGACTTTATGAGATTAGTGCCATGAGGAGGCCTGCACCATTATGACATGGCTGGCCGTTATGAGGTGAGTGTGATGATGAGGCCTGCATCATTATGACATGTCTGGGCTTTATGAGGTGAGTGTGATGATGAGGACTGCACCATTATGACATGTCTGGGCTTTATGAGGTCAGTGCCATGAGGAGGCCTGCACCATTATGACATGTCTGGGCTTTATGAGGTCAGTGTGAAGATGAGGCCTGCAAAATTATGACATGTCTGGACTTTATGAGGTCCGTGCCATGAGGAGGCCTGGGTCATTATGGCATGTCTGGGCTTTGTAAGGTCAGTGCCATGATGAGGCCAAAACCATTATGAAATTCCTGGGCTTTATGAGGTCAGTGTGATGATGAGGCCTGCACCATTATGACATGTCTGGGCTTTATGAGGTCTATGCCATGAGGAGGCCTGCACCATTATGACATGTCTGGGCTTTATGAGGTCACTGGGATGATGAGTCCTGCACCATTATGACATGTCTGGGCTTTATGAGGTCACTGTGATGATGAGTCCTGCACCATTATGACATGTCTGGGCTTTATGACATCAGTGCGATGATGAGGCCTGCACCATTATGACATGTCTGGGCTTTATGAGGCCAGTGCCAAGAGGAGACCTGAACCATTATGACGTGTCTGGGCTTTATGAGGTGACTGTGATGATGAGGACTGCACCATTATGACGTCTCTGGGCTTTATGAGGTCAGTGTGATGTTGAGGCCTGCACAATTATGACATGTCTGGGCTTTATGAGGTCAGTGCCATGAGGAGGCCTGGGCCATTATGACATGTCTGGGCTTTATGAGGTCAGTGTGATGATGAGGCCTGCACCATTATGACATGTCTGGGCTTTATGAGGTCAGTGCTATGAGGAGGCCTGCACCATTATGACATATCTGGGCTTTATGAGGTCACTGTGATGTTGAGACCTGCACAAGTATGACATGTCTGGGCTTTATGAGGTCAGTGCCATGATGAGGCTTGCACCATTATGACGTGTCTGGGCTTTATGAGGTCACTGTGATGATGAGTCCTGCACCATTTTGACATGTCTGGGCTTTATGAGGTCAGTGTGATGATGCGGCCTGCACCATTATGACATGTGTAGGCATTCTGAGGTCAGTGCAATGAGGAGGCCTGCACCATTATGACATGTCTGGTCTTTATGAGGTCAGTGTGATAATGAGGCCTGCACCATCATGATATTTCTGGGCTTTATGAGGTCAGTGTGATGATGAGAGCTGCACCATTATGAAGTGTCAGGGCTTTCTGAGGGCAGTGCCATGAGGAGGCTTGCACCATTATGACATGTCTGGGCGTTAGGAGGTCAGTGCCATGAGGAGGCCTGCTCCATTATGACATGTCTGGGCTTTATGAGGTCAGTGTGATGATGAGGCCTGCACCATTATGACACGCCTGGGCTTTATGAGGTCAGTGCCAAGAGGAGGCCTGCATTATTATGTCATGTCTGGGCTTTATGAGGTCAGTGTGATGATGAGGCCTGCACCATTATGACATGTCTGGGCTTTATGAGGTCAGTGCTATGATGAGGCCTGTACCATTATGACGTGTCTGGGCTGTATGAGGTCAGTGCCACGATGAGGCCTGAACCATTATGACGTATCTGGGCTTTATGAGGTCAGTGCTATGAGGAGGCCTGAACCGTTACGACATGTCTGGGCTTTATGAGGTCACTGTGATGATGAGACCTGCACCATTATGACATGTCTGGGCTTTATGACATCAGTGCCATGAGGAGGCCTGCACCATTATGACATATCCGGGCTTTATGAGGTCAGTGTGATGATGATACCTGCACCATTATGACATGTCTGGTCTATATGTGGTCAGTGCCATGATGAGGCCTGCACCATAATGACATATCTGGGCTTTATGAGGTCAGTGCCAAGAGGAGGCCTGCTCCATTATGACATATCTGGGCTTTAAGAGGTCACTGTGATGATGAGGCCTGCACCATTATGACATGTCTGGGATTTATGAGGTCAGTGCTATGAGGAGGCTTGCACCATTATGACATGTCTGGGCTTTATGAGGTCAGTGCCACGATGAGGCCTGAACCATTATGACATGTCTGGGCTTAATGAGGTCGGTGTGATGATGTGACCTGCACCATTATGACATGTCTGGGCTTTATGAGGTCAGTGCCATTATGAGTCCTGCACAATTATGACATGTCTGGGCTTTATGAAGTCAGTGTGATGAAGAGGCCTGCACCATTATGACATGTCTGGGCTTTAGGAGGTCAGTGCCATGAGGAGGCCGGGGCCATTTTCACATCTCTGGGCTTTATGAGGTCAGTGTGATGATGAGGCCTGCACCATTATGACCTGTCTGGGCTTTACGAGGTCAGTGTGATGATGAGACCTGAACCATTATGACATGTCTGGGCTTTACGAGGTCAGTGCCATAAGGAGGCCTGCACAATTATGACATGTCTGGGCTTTATGAGGTGAGTGTGATGATGAGGCCTGCACCATTACAACGTGGCTGGGCGTTGCGAGGTCAGTGTGATGATGAGGCCTGCATCATTATGACATGTCTGGGCTTTATGAGGTGACTGTAATGATGAGGACTGCAACATTATGACATGTCTGGTCTTTATGAGGTCATTGCCATGAGGAGGCCTGCACCATTATGACATGTCCGGGCTTTATGAGGTCAGTGTGATGATGAGGCCTGCACCATCATGTGATGACTGGGCTTTATTAGGACTGTGCCATGAGCAGGCCAGGGCCATTATGACATGTCTTGGCTTTATGAGGTCAGTGCCAAGAGGAGACCTGAACCATTATGACTTGTCTGGGCTTTATGAGGTCAGTGTGATGATGAGACCTACACCATTATGACATGTCTGGGCTTTATGAGGGGACTGTGATCATGAGGACTGCACCATTATGACATGTCTGGGCTTTATGAGGTTAGTGTGATTATGAGGCCTGCACAATTATGACATGTCTGGGATTTTAGAGGTCAGTGCCCTGATGAGGCCTAAACCATTATGAAATTCCTGGGCTTTATGAGGTCAGTGTGATGATGAGGCCTGCACCATTATGACATGTCTGGGCTTTATGAGGTCGGTGTGACGATGAGGTCTGCACCATTATGACACGTCTGGGCATTATGAGGTCAGTGCCATGATGAGACCTGCACCATTATGACATGTCTGGGCTTTATGAGGTCAGTGCTATGATGAGGCCTGTACCATTATGACGTGTCTGGGCTGTATGAGGTCAGTGCCACGATGAGGTCTGAACCATTATGACGTATCTGGGTTTTATGAGGTCAGTGCTATGTGGAGGCCTGAACCGTTACGACATGTCTGGGCTTTATGAGGTCACTGTGATGATGAGACCTGCACCATTATGACATGTCTGGGCTTTATGACATCAGTGCCATGAGGAGGCCTGCACCATTATGACATGTCTGGGATTTATGAGGTCAGTGCCATGATGAGGCTTGCACCACTATGACATGTCTGGGCTTTATGAGGTCAGTGCCACGATGAGGCCTGAACCATTATGACATGTCTGGACTTAATGAGGTCGGTGTGATGATGTGACCTGCACCATTATGACATGTCTGGGCTTTATGAGGTCAGTGCCATTATGAGTCCTGCACAATTATGACATGTCTGGGCTTTATGAAGTCAGTGTGATGAAGAGGCCTGCACCATTATGACATGTCTGGGCTTTAGGAGGTCAGTGCCATGAGGAGGCCGGGCCATTTTCACATCTCTGGGCTTTATGAGGTCAGTGTGATGATGAGACCTGAACCATTATGACATGTCTGGGCTTTATGAGGTCAGTGCTATGATGAGGCATGCACCATTATGACCTGTCTGGGCTTTTTGAGGTCAGTGTCATGATGAGACCTGCACAAATATGAGGTGTCTGGGCTTTATGAGGTGAGTGTGATGATGAGGCCTGCACCATTATGACATGTCTGGGTTTTTTGAGGTCAGTGTGATTATGAGGCCTGCACCATTATGAGGTGTCTGGGCTTTATGAGGTGAGTGTGATGAAGAGACCTGCACCATTATGACATGTCTGGGCTTTATGAGGTCAGTGTGATTATGAGGCCTGCACCATTATGACATATCTGGGCTTTATGAGGTGAGTGTGATGATGAGGCCTGCACCATTATGACGTGGCTGGGCGTTACGAGGTCAGTGTGATGATGAGGCCTGCATCATTATGACATGTCTGGGCTTTATGAGGTCAGTGCCACGATGAGGCCTGAACCATTATGACATGTCTGGGCTTAATGAGGTCGGTGTGATGATGTGACCTGCACCATTATGACATGTCTGGGCTTTATGAGGTCAGTGCCATTATGAGTCCTGCACAATTATGACATGTCTGGGCTTTATGAAGTCAGTGTGATGAAGAGGCCTGCACCATTATGACATGTCTGGGCTTTAGGAGGTCAGTGCCATGAGGAGGCCGGGGCCATTTTCACATCTCTGGGCTTTATGAGGTCAGTGTGATGATGAGGCCTGCACCATTATGACCTGTCTGGGCTTTACGAGGTCAGTGTGATGATGAGACCTGAACCATTATGACATGTCTGGGCTTTACGAGGTCAGTGCCATAAGGAGGCCTGCACAATTATGACATGTCTGGGCTTTATGAGGTGAGTGTGATGATGAGGCCTGCACCATTACAACGTGGCTGGGCGTTGCGAGGTCAGTGTGATGATGAGGCCTGCATCATTATGACATGTCTGGGCTTTATGAGGTGACTGTAATGATGAGGACTGCAACATTATGACATTTCTGGTCTTTATGAGGTCATTGCCATGAGGAGGCCTGCACCATTATGACATGTCCGGGCTTTATGAGGTCAGTGTGATGATGAGGCCTGCACCATCATGTGATGACTGGGCTTTATTAGGACTGTGCCATGAGCAGGTCAGGGCCATTATGACATGTCTTGGCTTTATGAGGTCAGTGCCAAGAGGAGACCTGAACCATTATGACTTGTCTGGGCTTTATGAGGTCAGTGTGATGATGAGACCTACACCATTATGACATGTCTGGGCTTTATGAGGGGACTGTGATCATGAGGACTGCACCATTATGACATGTCTGGGCTTTATGAGGTTAGTGTGATTATGAGGCCTGCACAGTTATGACATGTCTGGGATTTTAGAGGTCAGTGCCCTGATGAGGCCTGCACCATTATGAAATTCCTGGGCTTTATGAGGTCAGTGTGATGATGAGGCCTGCACCATTATGACATGTCTGGGCTTTATGAGGTCGGTGTGACGATGAGGTCTGCACCATTATGTCATGTCTGGGCTTTATGAGGTCAGTGTGATGATGAGTCCTGCACCATTATGACATGTCTGGGCTTTATGAAGTCAGTGCCATGAGGAGGCCTGGGCCATTATGGCATGTCTGTGCTTTATAAGGTCAGTGCCATGATGAGGCCTAAACCATTATGAAATTCCTGGGCTTTATAACGTCAGTGTGATGATGAGGCCTGCACCATTATGACATGTCTGGGCTTTATGAGGTCAGTGCCATGAGGAGGTCTGCACCATTATCACATGTCTGGGCTTTATGAGGTCACCTTGATGATGAGACCTGTACCATTATGACATGTCTGGGCTTTATGAGGTCAGAGCTATGACGAGGCCTGCACCATTATGACGTGTCTGGGCTTTTTGAGGTCAGTGTGATGATGAGACCTGCACAAAAATGAGGTGTCTGGGCTTTATGCGGTGAGTGTGATGATGAGGCCTGCACCATTATGGCATGTCTGGGTTTTTTGAGGTCAGTGCGATGAGGAGGCCTGCGCCATTATGAGGTGCCTGGGCTTTATGAGGTGAGTGTGATGATGAGGCCTGCACCATTATGACGTGGCTGGGCGTGACGAGGTCAGTGTGATGATGAGACCAGCACCATTATGTGATGTCTGGGCTTTATGAGGTCACTGTGATGATGTGGCCTGCACCATTATGACATGTCTGGGCTTTATAAGGTCAGTGCCGTGTGAGGTCTGCATCATTCTGACATGTCTGAGTTTTATGAGGTCAGGGCCATGATTAGGTCTGCACAATAATGACATATCTGGGCTTTATGAGGTCAGTGCCATGATGAAGCCTGCACTATTATGACATGTCTGGGGTTTATGAGGTCAGTGCAAGAGGAGGCCTGAACTATTATGACATGTCTGGGCTTTATGAGGTGACTGTAATGATGAGACCTGCACCATTATGACATGTCTGGGCTTTATGAGGTCAGTGCCACGATGAGACCTGCACCATTATGACATGTCTGGGCTTTATGAGGTGACTGTGATGATGAGGACTGCACCATTAGGACATGTCTGAGCTTTATGTTGTCAGTGCCATAAGGAGGCCTGCACCATCATGACATCTCTGGGCTTTATGATGTCAGTGTGATGATGAGGCCTGCACAATTATGGCATGTCTGGGCTTTATGAGGTCAGTGCTATGAGGAGGCCTGCACCATTATGACGTATCTGGGCTTTATGAGGTCACTGTGATGTAGGACCTGCACCATTATGACATGTCTGGGCTTTATGAGGTCAGTGTCATGATGAGTCTTGCACCATTATGACATGTCTGGTCTTTTAGAGGCCAGTGTGATAATGAGACCTGCACCATCATGATATGTCAGGGCTTTATGAGGTCAGTGCCATGACGAGGCTTGCACCATTATGACATGTCTGGGCTTTATGGGGTCAGTGCCATGGGGAGGTCGGGGCCATTATGACATGTCTGGGCTTTATGAGGTCGGTGTGATGATGAGTCCTGCACCATTATGACATGTCTGGGCTTTATGAGGTCAGTGCCATTAGGAGACCTGCACCATTATGACATGTCTGGGCTTTATGAGGTCAGTGTGATGATGAGGCCCGCACCATTATGACACGTCTGGGCTTTATGAGGTCAGTGCCAAGAGGAGGCCTGCACTATTATGTCATGTCTGGGCTTTATGAGGTCAGTGCCAAGAGGAGGACCGAAACATTATGACATGTCTGGGCTTTATGAGGTCAGTGTGATGATGAGACCTGCACCATTATGACATGTCCGGGCTTTATGAAGTCTGTGTGATGATGAGGTCTGCATCATTATGACATGTCTGGGCTTTATGCGGTGACTGTGATGATGAGGACTGCTCCATTATGACATGACTGGACTTTCTGAGTTCGGTGTGATGATGAGAACTTCACCCCTCACAGAGCCTTGACATGTCAAAATGGTTAAGGCCTTATCATCCCACTGACGTCATAAAGCTCAGATATGTCATAATGACCCAGGCCTCCTCATGGCACTGAACTCATAAAGCCCAGACATGTCATAATTGTGCAGGCCTCATAATCACACTGACTTCAGAAAGCTTGGTCATGTCATAATGGTGCAGGCCTCCTTATTGCACGGACATTATAAACCCAGACATGTCATAATGGTGCAGTCCATATTATCACAGTCACCTCATAAAGCCCAGACACCTCATAAAAGTGCAGGTCTCATCATCTCACTGGCCTCATAAAGCCCAGACACATCATAATGGTGCAGGCGTCATAATCACACTGACCTCATAAAGGTCACATGCCTCATATTGGTGCAGACCTCATCATCGCAGTGACCTCATAAAGCCCAGACATGTCATAATGGCGCAGAACTCATCATCTCAGTGGCCTCATAAAGTCCAGACATGTCATAATGGTGCAGGCCTCCTCATGGCACTGACCTCATAAAGCCCAGACATGTTATAATGGTGCAGGACTCATCATCACACTGACCTCATAAAGCCCAGGCATTTCATAATGGTTTAGACCTCATCATGGCACTGACCTTAAAAAGCCCAGATATGCCATAAAGGCCCAGGCCTCCTCACGGCACTGACCTCATAAAGCCCACACATGTCATAGTGGTGCAGGCCTCATCTTCACACTGCCCTCATAAAGCCCAGACATGTCATAATGGTGCAGGCCTCATCATCACACTGACCTCATAAAGCCCAGATATGTCATAACGGTTCAGTCCTCCTCTTGGCACAGACCTCATAAAGCCCAGACATGACATAATAGTGCAGGCCTCCTCTTGGCACTGACCTCATAAAGCCCAGACATGTCATAATGGTGCAGGCCTCATCATCACACTGACCTCATAAAGCCCAGACATGTCATAATGGTGCAGGTCTCCTCATGGCACTGACCTCATAAAGCCCAGACATGTCATAATGGTGCAGTCCTCATCATTACAGTCACCTCATAAAGCCCAGAAATGTCATAATGGTTCAGGCCTCCCCTTGCACTGACCTCATAAAGCCCAGACATGTCATAATGGTGCAGCTCTCATCATCACACTGACCTCAGAAAGCCCAGATATGTCATAATGGTGCAGGCCTAATCATCGCACTGACCTCATAAAACTCAGATATGTCAGAATGATGCAGGCCTCACATGGCACTGACCTCATAAAGCCCAGACATGTCATAATGGTGCAGACCTCATTATCACACTGACCTCATAAAGCCCAGATATGTCATTATGGTGCAGGCCTCATAATCACACTGACCTCATAAAGCCCAGACACCTCATATTGGTGCAGGTCTCATCATCGCACTGATGTCATAAAGTCCAGACATGTCATAATGGTGCAGGGCTCATCATCCCAGTGACCTCATAAAGCCCAGACATGTCATAATGGTGCAGGACTCATCATCACAGTGACCTCATAAAGCCCAGACATGTCATAATAGTGCAGGTCTCATCATCACACTCACCTCATAAAGTCCAGACACCTCATAATTTTGCAGGCCTCATAATCACACTGACCTCCAAAAACCCAGACATGTCATAATGGTACAGGCCTCATCATCACAATGACCTCATAAAGCCCAGACATGTCATAATGGTTCAGGACTCATCATCACACCGACCTCTTAAAGACCAGACATGTCAAAATGGCTCCAGCCTCCTCATGGCACTGACCTCATAAAGCCCAGACATGTCATAATCGTGCAGCTCTCATCATCACACTGACCTCAGAAAGCCCAGACATATCATGATGGTGCAGACCTCATTATTACACTGACCTCATAAAGACCAGACATGTCATAATGGTGCAGGCCTCCTCATGGCACTGACCTCAGAATGCCTAGACATGTCATAATGGTGCAGACCTCATCATCACACTGACCTCATAAAGCCCAGACATGCCATAATGGCCCAGGCCTCCTCATGGCACTGACCTCATAAAGCCCAGACATGTCATAATGGTGTAAGCCTCCTCATGGCACTGACCTCATAAAGCCCAGACATGTCTTACTTGTGCAGGTCTCAACATCACAGTGACCTCTTAAAGCCCAGATATGTCATAATGGTGCAGGCCTCCTCATAGCACTGACCTCATAAAGCCCAGACATGTCATAATGGTGCAGGCCTCATCATCACACTGACCTCATAAAGCCCAGACATGTCATAATGGCCCAGGTCTCCTCATGTCACTGACCTCATAAAGCCCAGACATGTCTTAATGGTGCAGACCTCATCATCAGAGTCACCTCATAAAGCCCAGACATGTCATAATGGTTCAGGTCTCCTCTTGGCACTGACCTCATAAAGCCCAGACATGTCATAATGGTGCAGGACTCATCATCACAGTGACCTCATAAAGCCCAGACATGTCATAATGGTGCAGGCCTCCTCATGGTATAGACCTCTTAAAGCCCAGACATGTCATAATGGTGCAGGCCTCATCATCACACTGACCTCATAAAGCCCAGGAATTTCATAATTGTTTAGGCCTTATTATGGCACTGACCTTATATAGCCCAGACATGCCATAATGGCCCAGGCCTCCTCATGGCACGGACCTCATAAAGCCCAAAGATGTCATAATTGTACAGGCCTCATCTTCACACTGACCTCATAAAGCCCAGACATGTCATAATGGTGCAGGCCTCCTCATGGCACTGACCTCATAAAGCCCAGACATGTCATAATGGTGCAGTCATCATCATCAGAGTCACCTCATAAAGCCCAGACATGTCATAATGATGCAGGTCTCATCATCACACTGACCTCATAACGCCCAGCCACGTCATAATGGTGCAGGCCTCCTCATGGCACTGACCTCATAAAGCCCAGACACCTCATAATGGTGCAGGTCTCCTCATGACACTGACCTCATAAAGCCCAGACATGTCATAATGGTGCAGGCCTCATCATCACACTGACCTCATAAAGCCCAGACATGTCTTAATGGCCCAGGCCTCCTCATGGCAATGACCTCTTAATGCCCAGACATGTCATAATTGTGTAGGTCTCATAATCACACTGACCTCATAAAGCCCAGACATGTCATAATGGTGCAGTCCTCATCATCACAGTCACCTCATAAAGCCCAGACATGTCATAATGGTGCAGGTCTCATCATCACAGTGACCTCATAAAGCCCGGACATGTCATAATGGTTCAGGCCTCATCATGGCACTGACCTCATAATGCCCAGACATGTCATAATGGTGCAGGCCTCATCATCAGACTGACTTCATAAAGCCCAGACATGTCATAATGGTGCAGGCCTCATCATCACACTGACCTCATAAAGCCCAGACATGTCATAATGGTTCAGTCCTCCTCTTGGCACTGACCTCATAAAGCCCAGACATGACATAATAGTGCAGGCCTCCACTGGGCACTGACCTCATAAAGCCCAGACGTGTCGTAATGGTGCAGACCTCATCATAACACTGACCTCATAAAGCCCAGACATGTCATAATGGTGCAGGACTCATCATCACACCGACCTCATAAAGCCCAGACATGTCATAATGGCCCCGGCCTCCTCATGGCACTGACCTCATAAAGCCCTGACATGTCATAATTGTGCAGGCCTCATCTTCACACTGACCTCATAAAGCCCAGGCATGTCATAATGGTGCAGGCCTCATTATTACACTGACCTCATTAAGACCAGACATGTCATAATGGTGCAGGCCTCCTCATCACAGTCACCTCATAAAGCCCAGACATGTCATAATGATGCAGGCCTCATCATCACACTGACCTCATAACGCCCAGCCACGTCATAATGGTGCAGGCCTCCTCATGGCACTGACCTCTGAATGCCTAGACATGTCATAATGGTGCAGGCCTCATCATCACACTGACCTCATAAAGCCCAGATATGTCATAATGGTTCAGTCCTTCTCTTGGCACAGACGTCATAAAGCCCAGTCATGACATAATAGTGCAGGCCTCCTCTTGGCACAGACCTCATAAATCCCAGACGTGTCATAATGGTGCAGACCTCATCATCACACTGACCTCAGAAAGCCGAGACATATCATGATGGTGCAGGCCTCATTATCACAGTGACCTCATAAAGACCAGACATGTCATAATGGTGCAGGCCTCCTCATGGCACTGACCTCAGAATGCCTAGACAGGTCATAATGGTGCAGGCCGCATCATCACACTGACCTCATAAAGCCCAGACATGTCATAATGGTGCAGTCCTCATCATCACAGTCGCCTCATAAAGCCCAGACATGTCATAATGATGCAGGCCTCATCATCACACTGACCTCATAACGCCCAGACACCTCATAATGGTGCAGGCCTCCTCATGGCACTGACCTCATAAAGCCCAGACACCTCATAATGGTGCAGGTCTCCTCATGGCACTGACCTCATAATGCCCAGACATGTCATAATGGTGGAGGCCTCATCATCACACTGACCTCATAAAGCCCTGACATGTCTTAATGGCCCAGGTCTCCTCATGGCAATGACCTCATAAAGCCCAGACATGTCATAATTGTGCAGGCCTCATAATCGCACTCACCTCATAAAGCCCAGACATGTCATAATGGTGCAGTCCTCATCATCACAGTCCCCTCATAAAGCCCAGACATGTCATAATGGTGCAGGCCTCATCATCACACTGACCTCATAAAGCCCAGACACGTCATAATGGTGCAGGCCTCATCATCACAGTGACCTCATAAAGCCCAGACATGTCTTAATGGTTCAGGCCTCATCATGGCACTGACCTCATAAAGCCCAGACATGTCACAATGGTGCAGGCTTCATCATCACACTGACCTCATAAAGCCCAGACATGACTGTATCGGGGCGAAGTTGGGATGTTATTTTTTGGTCTGTGTTTGGCCTTAGCCACCTGCAGTTAGTTTATGCTTTCTCCTGCCAAGTCTTCTGATAAAGCAGTGAACTTGGCCTTGGAGGGAGAGCTTCTGTGTAAACTGTTTTAATTGGTCTGTTGTGCTTGGTCAATTGCTCGTCAGGGGCAGTTGGAGGACAAAGTGATGAGGAGGGTGATGAAGTAAGCCCACAGACTCATTTGGGAAGACCCCACTCAAATCACTGCACCTGCGTGGGGGACTTTCCAAGGTGCTCACGCACGCGCAGGAGGGGTGCACTTACATAAGAGAAGGGGTGGGATTCAGAGCCCTGACGGGGCGGTGCTGGCCACACCTCTCCGGGTCAGGTGCTCTCAAAAAACTTTATAAAAAAGCAGAGACGCTTCTTGGGGGGGCCGGCTCTTCATGATGGACCAAGTTGCTTTCAGCGGGGACGCCTGCTTGAAGTGGGAGCCTGCCACCCCCCATGAACCCGCAGCTGCTGCAGGGGGATTTCATTATTGGTTAGGATGGGTAAGACTTGTTTACAGGTGATACCTTGGTGAGTATGGGGGGGAAGCCTTCTTCCTAGGGTCTTTTGGTGCACTTTTCCTCCGCCCCAATCCTTCTCCCTCAGGCGCCTGTTTTGATTTCTCTCTTTTTCCTTGTTTGCCACCTTTTCCTAATAAATAGCTATTATTTTTGCCAACTAGCAACGGTGTTTGGTTTATTCATGTACCAGTATCTCTCGAACCTGTGTTTTCCCTTTGGCTTAGTCCCTTCTCTGTTACATATTTGGCGACGAGGATGGGATACTGGTCGTGAAAACTCACCGTTGGTAGGGGGCGGGGGTCCGGTAGGGACCCCAGATCTGGGAACGCGCTGCGGAGAACGCTGCCCCGAGAGCGAGGGTGGGGCTCTGACAGCGGCCCCGGGAAACGCGCTGCTGGTTAATTAGCGGGGGTCCCGGGGCGGTGGGGTTTTTTTTGTTTTTTTTGTTTTGGTAGTTCTGGCCGCGGGCGGCAGAGAACGCGCCGCCCCTGAAGTGGGCGGGGCTCTGTCGGGCTACGCCGGGGAAACGCTGTTTCTGGGTAGCAGGGCCCCGGGGAGGCGTAGCAAAGTCGCGGGGGACGCGCCGCCTCTGAAGTGGGCTGAGCCGGGGAAGGGCTGTTGTGGTAAACAGGACCCCGTTGGAATAGGTGATTAGCCGAGTTCAGTCCCTGTCGCGCTCGGCTCCCCCCCCCCCCGAGCCGCCCCGCGGCCCCGCGCCGCGTTCGGCTCCGCCTCTCCCCTCCGAGCCGCCCGCGGCCCCGCGCCGCGTCCGGCTCCGCCTCCCCCCCCCCCCCCGAGCCGCCCGCGGTCCCGCACCACGTTCGGCTCTGCCTCCCCCCGAGCTGCCCGCGGCCCCGCGCCGCGTTCGGCCCCTTCCCTGCCGAGCTGGGACTCTGCAGAGCCCAGTTCCGGGTCGAACCCTGGCCTCTGCCGCGTTCGGCCCCTTCCCTGCCGAGCTGGGACTCTGCAGAGCCCAGTTCCGGGTCGAACCCTGGCCTCTGCCGCGTTCGGCCCCTCCCCTGCCGAGCTGGGACTCCGTGGAGCCCAGTTCCCAGCCGGGCCCTGGCCTTTGCCGCGCCCGGCCCCGGTCCTGCTGAGTCCAGTATGAATCGGATAGCAAAACTGTTAACCCCCCCAGAAACGGGATGTGGGGGGGAAGGCTCCTTTCATGGAACGGGCTGGGTGGACCCAGGAGTCCTGGAGTGTTCTTTGAGGCCACCTAGAAACCTGTACTGGGGCTGTTCTTGTACTGTGGAGTTACAATAGCCTGACAAAAGTAGTGAAATTGTGGGGGCAGTGAGACAATAACTGCTAGCCTCCCAGTCGTTATGAGTTTAGGTTCCTGAAAGTTTAAAAATCGTGTTAATCTTGGGTTCACGTGGTGGCTATTTAGTTCATGCGGTGGGCACGTGTGAACTGGGATCACAACCAGATACTACAGGTTGGTATGAAATTATCAGTATGAGAAGTATGGGGGGTGTGGGGTTTTTTTGTGTGTGTGTGTTCTTTCCCACAGGACCCCACTAGCTTCCGACATGTGTGACAAAGCTTATCATGAGCAGCAAGAATTCTGGATGGAGTTAAAAGGGATGCTGAGCAGCATATGACCAGCCTGAACATCACATAGAAGAGAGCATATCCTAAATATGGTTCATTTGTGTTCACTAACTACTACTAACGGGTGTGATGGTTCAGTCATCGTGTGTCTGTCTCTCAGGTGTCTTGTCCATACCCAATGTTGTGATTTGTGTAATGAACAATGATGAAATTAGAATCTTAGGTAGAGTTTTCCACTGATACTGTTCCTTAACTGTGTGAGCTGCACAAGAGATCGCCAGTTTCGGAGCGAGTAGAGACCATAACCCAGCAAACATTAATGTAAGCTGCAGGGTTAGCAGGGCATAGAGCAAGGTGCACCGCTATGCATCCAGGTACTCAGGAACCATTCATACAATCCGTGGAAAGGCTGCCAGTTGCTGTAGGGAAGCAGGTTTTGAGATACTTGGTTACAAAAGCTGCTAGTTACGTAACTAGCTAGGGGTTATGCTAATACAAGCTGTCAAAGGTATTATCCTTGGTGCAGTAATGCAGGCTTGTGCCGGGATGGGGTCCTCAGACCATCAAATAATTGCATTTGTATCTGCTATGACAGTAGTGGGGGTTGTTTGAGCTTTTCTTTGTTTTCCAGGATTTAAATCAGGAGTTGTCTATGTTGCTACCTTGCTGGTTCAGCTGTCATGGGGGGTATTGCTGACCTCAAGGCCCTCTTGTGTGCCTTTCCAATGACATCTGTAGCATTGTGGATAGGGTGTCTTCAAGCCTCCTCGGTGGAGGCCAAAGCAGACTAGTTATGTTGATCAGTATACTGTGTACGCAGAAAGATAGACTGCTTGTTTCCTACCAGACTTATCGCTTGCTTAATTTGTAAACAGTGTTGTTCTGTCCATTTCCAAGTTTTTTTTCCAGCAGCATTTGTACTCCCAGGAACTCCTTTTTACAGAGGATTGTTCACCCCTTTGGAGTTTTGGGAGAAACACTGTGCTTGGCCAGGGGCCTCCTTTAAGCTGATGATCTTGTGGTCCCTGTGGGAGCTGGGGGCAGAACGCAGTTTGCAGGTGGGGACCTTGTCCTTCTCGCAGTAGCATTCCAGCAATTTGCCGTGCTGGGGCATTTTCCTCTCAGCCAACACTTGGGCGCCGCAGAGCCCCACCAGGACGTAGTTTGTCTATTCCCTGGGTGTTCTTTGTGCTGTGCTCGCTCAGGTGAGCTTGGCACGGGGGGGGGGGGCCTTGCATGTCAGGCAAGTCTTCATGGCTGGATAGGGGCCCTGAAGGCAGAAATCACACAGGATCACCTCCGCTTGTTGTCCCAAATTCTCCTCCTTCTGTTTGTATTGCACTTTCTGCTTTTCCTCCCCTTGATGACCACAAGCGTCCAAAAGGTTCCCCACTATGTTGCGAAGATGGGAGTTGGGCTACAGCTCCCCGATAGGGCCTGTGGGGAAAGGCAGAGTGGGCACTTGGAAGGGCCCTGCTGGCATTTCTGCCCCTTCTGGGTGCATTCTGTGACCGCACCCCGGAGATATGGGGTTCCTGTAAATATCCAGGTCAGATAGAGCAGGTTAGCCCATCCTTCGGCCTGGCTGCAGTACCCGCCTCGACCATAGCGACTGAGCCTTGCGACAGAGCTGAAAGCAATGAGGAAGGCACTGGTAGGATGCGGAGAGCATTAGACATGTGGCGTGCAGTGACTTTCAATCCTGCCGCTCAATCTCGACTGGTGCTGAAGGGGTGTCAGGGGAGCAGACAATTGGCTAAGCTAGCTGCTATATGGCAAGCAATGGATGCGACGCTGTATAATCAAATCTGTTACATCTACACTGATCCTTGGGATGTAGCCCAAGGTTTGGTAGATTGGTGAAGTAAATGGCAGCGCGATTCCTAGAAGATAGGAACAGAAGAGGGGTGGGATAAGGAATTTTGGGAACAGATCTGGAATGCGCTGAAGAATCGTGACGTTCGTGTATTCCATGTCGATGCCCACATGAACCAGGAGATTGTGCCCTGGCCTTATGGGCACACGATAAGTCTGGGCACGCAGGGCAGGATGCAACGCTTGATTGAGCAAGGGCCCGAGGCATTCTCATGCCTCAGATAGCTATCCAGCAAATGCTTAGCGAGTGTACTGTTTGTCAATTCTTGAGGGAGCGCAAAGTGCTCTCATTACCGCTAGGGCATTTGAAGCACAGATCACGCGGTGGAGAAGTATGGCAAATTGACTTTCCTGGTCCGCTGACAGGATATCAAAGGCAGAGATATTTGCATAGCAGCGGACACCCATTCTAGCCTTATAGTAGCTGTCGAAAATGGTTGCAGGTGGTTGGGTGTGGTACCAAGCCCCAGGTGAAAGGAGTCCTGTGGCTGCTGAGATTGTGGCAGCCGATGATTCTCGGGCTGTTACCATTGCAATTGAAAGTCAAACAGAGGTTGAAGGAGTTCTCACTCCGCACCCGAGATAACGAGAGTGAGGGTGGGAGAGGGTGTCGACCTATAACCATTTTTTCCATTCCTTCCGCATTTAGGTATCCGGGCGAACGCGCACAGCTAGTCCAACTATCATGAACATGCCTATTCCTGCAGTAAGCACGCTGCATGTATTGAATAATGGTACACGTTTTTGTGTTTTATCTAGCAGGTTTCTCATTGCACCGGATCTAGGGGATCACTCTGTCAAAGGATTCAAGAAACTGAACGTCATGGACATGTTATTTCCTGTTACTTGTGATAAAAGAGGGATAGTTTTCCTAATGATGGTCGCGCGGTACTTATATTTTATGTTTGTATCTTTGCAATTGATTGTGGCATTCCCCTTCCCCTTTGGACTGATGTAACACCCTTTTCGGGCGGGCAACCTCATGCGAAGTATATGGAACTAAGACCTGTGCCTGGTAGGCATGATGGTAATGAAAGGATTGTCGGTTATGTACCTTCCATGGGCTTCGGCCTGTTCAAACCAGTAACATTGAGTGTTCTGTTTCATTTGTGCTACGATTTCACAACCTTCCGGAACCCTCCGGTTGTGGACAACTGTCTTTTATAGCATGGAGGCAAGAGGTACCTGCACTACCACTCCATGAGGTGGAGGGGTTCGATTGCAGTCAGGGGCTCGCTATGGCAGGATGGCTTGCCCCCGATGAGGCCTTGAATTTACAAAAGGAGTGAAAACTGCCCGAGGGGGCAATGATTAAACCAGGCGGTTGTCTGGTGCTAGACCACACTCCCGGTGTACGGGACCTGCAATGGCTCCCCATAGGCCCATAAAAATGGTGGCTGGCAGTCGACCGCTTCATACTATAAAAGATGTATCGAAAGTATTAAGTTGTCCTATGGTTCAAACCGAGTTCTAAGTTCTTTATTGCAGTGTTTAAGCCCATGCAAGCGGACATACCGGCTCATCCGTTTCACCGTGATATCTGTCGACCGGAGACTGCCCAGTAACTGATCACCAGAACACACGCGGACCTCCTCCCCAGGGATGGACATGATGACCGGGACAGTCTTGTCGGGACTCTCTCTATTTGAAACTCACCGGTGCCATGGTCCAAACACAGACCACGCGGTGGCATGTATCGGGACGAAGTTGGGATGTTATTTTTTGGTCTGTGTTTGGCCTTAGCCACCTGCAGTTAGTTTATGCTTTCTCCTGCCAAGTCTTCTGATAAAGCAGTGAACTTGGCCTTGGAGGGAGAGCTTCTGTGTAAACTGTTTTAATTGGTCTGTTGTGCTTGGTCAATTGCTCGTCAGGGGCAGTTGGAGGACAAAGTGATGAGGAGGGTGATGAAGTAAGCCCACAGACTCATTTGGGAAGACCCCACTCAAATCACTGCGCCTGCGTGGGGGACTTTCCAAGGTGCTCACGCACGCGCAGGAGGGGTGCACTTACATAAGAGAAGGGGTGGGATTCAGAGCCCTGACGGGGCGGTGCTCGCCACACCTCTCCGGGTCAGGTGCTCTCAAAAAACTTTATAAAAAAGCAGAGACGCTTCTTGGGGGGCTGGCTCTTCACGATGGACCAAGTTGCTTTCAGCGGGGACGCCTGCTTGAAGTGGGAGCTTGCCACCCCCCATGAACCCGCAGTTGCTGCAGGGGGATTTCATTATTGGTTAGGATGGGTAAGACTTGTCTACAGGTGATACCTTGGTGAGTATGGGGGGGAAGCCTTCTTCCTAGGGTCTTTTGGTGCACTTTTCCTCCGCCCCAATCCTTCTCCCTCAGGCGCCTGTTTTGATTTCTCTCTTTTTCCTTGTTTGCCACCTTTTCCTAATAAATAGCTATTATTTTTGCCAACTAGAAACGGTGTTTGGTTTACTCACGTACCAGTATCTCTCGAACATGTGTTTGGCTTAGTCCCTTCTCTGTTACACATGACATAATGGTGCAGGCCTCATCATCACACTGACCTCATAAAGCCCAGACATGTCATAATGGCCCAGGCCTCCTCATGGCACTGACCTCATAAAGCCCAGACATGTCATAATTGCCCTGGCCTGCTCATGTCACAGTCCTCATAAAGCCCAGACATCTCATGATGGTGCAGGCCTCATCATCACACTGAACTCATAAAGCCCGGACATGTCATAATGGTGCAGGCCTCCTCATGGCACTGACCTCATAAAGACCAGACATGTCATAATGTTGCAGTTCTCATCATAACAGTCACCTCATAAAGCCCAGACATGTCATAATGATGCAGGCCTCATCATCACACTGACCTCGTAACGCCCAGCCACGTCATAATGGTGCAGGCCTCATCATCGCACTCACCTCATAAAGCCCAGACACCTCATAATGGTGCAGGCCTCCTCATGGCACTGACCGCAAAAAACCCAGACATGTCATAATGGTGCAGGCCTCATCATCACACTCACCTCATAAAGCCCAGACACCTCATATTTGTGCAGGTCTCATCATCACACTGACCTCAAAAAGCCCAGACACGTCAAAATGGTACAGGCCTCATCATAGCACTGACCTCATAAAGCCAAGACATGTCATAATGGTGCAGGTCTCATCATCAAAGTGACCTCATAAAGCCCAGACATGTCATAATGGTTCAGGCCTCATCGTGGCACTGACCGCATAAAGCCCAGACATGTCATAATGGTGCAGGCCTCATCATCACACTGACCTCATAAAGCCCAGACATGTCATAATGGTTCAGTCCTCCTCTTGGCACTGACCTCATAAAGCCCAGACATGACATAATAGTGCAGGCCTCCTCTTGGCACTGACCTCATAAAGCCCAGACGTGTCATAATGGTGCAGACCTCATCATCACACTGACCTCATAAAGACCAGAGACGTCATAATGGTGCAGTTCTCATCATCACACTGATGTCATAAAGCCCAGACATGTCATAATGGTGCAGGCCTCATCATCACAGTGACCTCATAAAGCCCAGACATGTCATAATGGTGGAGGACTAATCATGGCACTGACCTCATAAAGCCCAGACATGTCATAATGGTGCAGGCCTCATCATCACACTGACCTTATAAAGCCCAGGAATTTCATAATGGTTTAGGCCTCATCATGGCACTCACCTCATAAAGCCCGGACATGTCATAATGGTGCAGGGCTCCTCATGGCACTGACCTCATAAAGACCAGACATGTCATAATGTTGCAGTTTTCATCATTACAGTCACCTCATAAAGCCCAGACATGTCATAATGATGCAGGCCTCATCATCACATTGACCTCGTAACGCCCAGCCACGTCATAATGGTGCAGGCCTCATCATCACACTCACCTCTTAAAGCCCAGACACGTCATAATGGTACAGGCCTCATCATAGCACTGACCTCATAAAGCCCAGACATGTCATAATGGTGCAGGTCTCATCATCAAAGTGACCTCATAAAGCCCAGACATGTCATAATGGTTCAGGCCTCATCGTGGCACGGACCTCATAAAGCCCAGACATGTCATAATGGTGCAGTCCTCATCTTGGCACTGACCTCATAAAGCCCAGACATGACATAATAGTGCAGACCTCCTCTTGGCACTGACCTCATAAAGCCCAGACGTGTCATAATGTTGCAGGTCTCATCATCACACTGACCTCATAAAGCCCAGAGATGTCATAATGGTGCAGTCCTCATCATCGCTCTGATGTCATAAAGCCCCGACATGTCATAATGGTTCAGGTCTCCTCTTGGCACTGACCTCATAAAGCCCAGACATGTCATAATGGTGGAGGACTAATCATCCCAGTGACCTCACAAAGCCCAGACATGTCATAATGGTGCAGGCCTCATCATCACACTAACCTTATAAAGCCCAGGAATTTCATAATGGTTCAGGCCTCATCATGGCACTGACCTTATAAAGCCCAGACATGCCATAATGGCCCAGGCCTCCTCATGGCACTGACCTCATAAAGCCCAGACATGTCATAATTGTGCAGGCCTCATCTTCACACTGACCTCATAAAGCCCAGACATGTCATAATGGTGGAGGCCTCCTCATGGCACTGACCTCATAAAGGCCAGACATGTCATAATGGTGCAGGCCTCATTATCACACTGACCTCATAACGCCCAACCACGTCATAATGGTGCAGGCCTCCTCATGGCACTGACCTCATAAAGCCCACACATGTCATAATGGTGGAGGCCTCATCATCACACTGACCTCATAAAGCCCTGAAACGTCATAATGGTGCAGGCCTCATCATCACAGTTCCCTCATAAAGCCCAGACATGTCATAAGGGTGCGGGCCTCATCATCACACTGACCTCATAAAGCCCAGACACGTCATAATGGTGCAGGTCTCATCATCACAGTCCCCTCATAAAGCCCAGACATGTCATTATGGTTCAAGCCTCAACATGGCACTGACCTCATAAAGCCCAGACATGTCATAATGGTGCAGGTATCATCATCACACTGACCTCATAAAGCCCAGACATGTCATAATGGTGCAGGTCTCCTCATGGCACTGACCTCATAAAGCCCAGACATGTCATAATGGTGCAGTCCTCATCATTACAGTCACCTCATAAAGCCCAGACATGTCATAATGGTTCAGGCTTCCTCTTGCACTGACCTCATAAAGCCCAGACATGTCATAATAGTGCGGGCCTCACCATGGCACTGACCTCATAAAGCCCAGACATGACATAATGGTGCAGGCCTCATCATCACACTGACCTCATAAAGCCCAGACATGTCATAATGGTTCAGTCCTCCTCTTGGCACTGACCTCATAAAGCCCAGACATGACATAATAGTGCAGGCCTCCTCTTGGCACTGACCTCATAAAGCCCAGACGTGTCATAATGGTGCAGACCTCATCATCACACCGACCTCATAAAGCCCAGACGTGTCATAATGGTGCAGGCCTCATCATCACACTGACCTCATAAAGCCCAGGCATTCCATAATGGTGCAGGCCTCATCATGGCACTGACCTCATAAAGCCCAGACATGTCATAATGGCCCTGGCCTGCTCATGGCACAGTCCTCATAAAGCCCAGACATCTCATGATGGTGCGGGCCTCATCATCACACTGACCTCATAAAGCCCGGACATGTCATAATGGTGCAGGCCTCCTCATGGCACTGACCTCATAAAGACCAGACATGTCATAATGTTGCAGTCCTCATCATTACAGTCACCTCATAAAGCCCAGACATGTCATAATGATGCAGGCCTCATCATCACACTGACCTCATAACGCCCAGTCACGTCATAATGGTGCAGGCCTCATCATCACACTCACCTCATAAAGCCCAGACACCCCATAATGGTGCAGGTCTCCTCATGGCACTGACCTCATAAAGTCCAGACATGTGATAATGGTGCAGGTCTCATCATCACACTCACCTCATAAAGCCCAGACACCTCATATTTGTGCAGGTCTCATCATCACACTGACCTCAAAAAGCCCAGACATGTCATAATGGTGCAGGCCGCCTCATGGCACTGACCTCATAAAGCCCAGATATGTCATAATGGTGCAGGCCTCATCATCACACTGACCTTATAAAGCCCAGGAATTTCATAATGGTTCAGGCCTCATCATGACACTGACCTTATAAAGCCCAGACATGCCATAATGGCCCAGGCCTCCTCATGGCACTGACCTCATAAAGCCCAGACATGTCATAATGTTGCAGTTCTCATCATTACAGTCACCTCATAAAGCCCAGACATGTCATAATGATGCTGGCCTCATCATCACACTGACCTCGTAACGACCAGCCACGTCATAATGGTGCAGGCCTCATCATCACACTCACCTCATAAAGCCCAGACACCTCATAATGGTGCAGGCCTCCTCATGGCACTGACCTCAAAAAACCCAGACATCTCATGATGGTGCAGGCCTCAGCATCACACTCACCACATAAAGCCCGGACATGTCATAATGGTTCAGGCCTCCTCATGGCACTAACCTCATAAAGACCAGACATGTCATAATGGTGCAGGCCTCATCATCACACTCACCTCATAAAGCCCAGACACCTCATATTTGTGCAGGTCTCATCATCACACTGTCCTCATAAAGCCCAGACACGTCATAATGGTACAGACCTCATCATAGCACTGACCTCATAAAGCCCGGACATGTCATAATGGTGCAGGTCTCCTCATGGCACTGACCTCATAAAGCCCAGACATGTCATAATGGTGCAGGTCTCATCATCACACTCACCTCATAAAGCCCCGACACCTCATAATGGTGCAGGCCTCATAATCACACTGACCTCAAAAAACCCAGACATGTCATAATGGTGCAGGTGTCATCATCACACTGACCTCATAAAGCCCGGACATGTCATAATGGTGCAGGTCTCCTCATGGCACTGACCTCATAAAGCGCAGACATGTCATAATGGTGCAGTCCTCATCATTACAGTCACCGCATAAAGCCCAGACATGTCATAATGGTTCAGGCCTCCTCTTGCACTGACCTCATAAAGCCCAGACATGTCATAATAGTGCAGGCTTCATCATGGCACTGACCTCATAAAGCCCAGATATGTCATAATGGTGCAGGCCTAATCATGGCACTGACCTCATAAAACTCAGACATGTCATAATGGTGCAGGTCTCATCATCACAGTGACCTCATAAAGCCCAGACATGTCATAGCGGTTCAGGCCTCCTCATAGAACTGCCCTCATAAAGCCCAGACGTGTCATAATGGTGCAGGCCTCATCATCACACTGACCTCATAAAGCCCAGGCATTTCATAATGGTGCAGGCCTCCTCATAGCACTGACCTCATAAAACCAAGACATGTCATAATGGTGCAGGCCTCATCATCACACCGACCTCATAAAGCCCTGATACTTCATAATGGTGCAGCTCTCATCATCACACTGACCTCATAAAGCCCAGACATAGCATGATGGTGCAGGCCTCAATATCACACTGACCTCATAAAGACCAGGCATGCCATAATGGTGCAGGCCTCCACATGGCACTGACCTCAGAATGCCTAGACATGTCATAATGGTGCAGGTCTCATCATCAGTGTAACCTCATAAAGCCCAGACATGTCAAAATGGTGCAGGGCTCATCATGGCACTGACCTCATAAAGACCAGACATGTCGTACTGGTGCAGGTCTCAACATCACAGTGACCTCATAAAGCCCAGATATGTCATAATGGTGCAGGCCACCTCATAGCACTGACCTCATAAAGCCCAGACATGTCATAATGGTGCAGTCCTCATCATCACACTCACCTCATAAAGCCCAGACATGTCATTATAGTGCAGGTTTCATCATGGCACTGACCTCATAAAACTCAGACATGTCAGAATGATGCAGACCTCATCATGGCACTGACTTCATAAAGCCAAGACATGTCATAATGGTTCAAGCCTCATCATCACAGTGACCTCAGGCAGCCCAGACCCCGCATAATAGTGTAGGTCTCATAATAACACTGACCTCATAAAGCCCAGGCACCTCATATTGGTGCATGCCTCATCATCACAGTGACCTCATAAAGCCCAGACATGTCTTAATGGCCCAGGCCTCCTCATGGCAATGACCTCATAAAGCCCAGACATGTCATAATGGTGCAGGCCTCATCATCACACTGACCTCATAATGCCCAGACATATCATGATGGTGCAGGCCTCATAATCACACGGACCTCATAAAGTCCAGACATGTCATAATGGTGCAGGCCTCATCATCACAGTCACCTCATAAAGCCCAGACATGTCATAATGCTGCATGCCTCATCATCACAGTGACCTCATAAAGCCCAGACATGTCATAATGGTGCAGGCCTCATCATCACACTGACTTCATAAAGCCCAGACATGTCATAATGGTGCAGGTCTCATCATGGCACTGACCTCATAAAGCCCAGACATGTCATAATGGTGCAGGTCTCATCATCACACCGACCTCATAAAGCCCAGACATGTCATAATGGTTCAGGCCTCATCGTAGCACTGACCTCATAAAGCCCAGACATGTCATAATGGTGCAGACCTCATCATCACAGTGACCTCTTAAAGCCCAGACATGTCATAATGGTGCAGGCCTCCTCATAACACTGACCTCATAAAGCCCAGACATGTCATTATGGTGCAGGCCTCATCATGGCACTGACCTCATATAGCCCAGACATGTCATAATGGTGCAGATATCATCATCACACTGACCTCATAAAGCCCGGATATGTCATAATGGTGTCGGCCTCCTCATGGCACTGATGTCAAAAAGCCCAGACATGTCCTAATGGTGCAGGGCTCATCATCACAGTGACCTCATAAAGCCCAGACATGACATAACGGTTCAGGCCTCCTCATAGCACTGACCTCATAAAGCCCAGATATGTCATAATGGTGCAGGCCTCATCATCACACTGACCTAATAAAGCCGAGGCATTTCATAATGGTGCAGGCCTCCTCATAGCACTGACCTCATAAAGCCCAGACATGTCATAATGGCCCTGGCCTGCTCATGGCACAGTCCTCATAAAGCCCAGACATCTCATGATGGTGCAGGCCTCATCATCACACTGACCTCATAAAGCCCGGACATGTCATAATGTTGCAGACCTCCTCATGGCAGTGACCTCATAAAGACCAGACATGTCATAATGTTGCAGTCCTCATCATTACAGTCACCACATAAAGCCCAGACATGTCATAATGATGCAGGCCTCATCATCACACTGACCTCGTAACGCCCAGCCACGTCATAATGGTGCAGGCCTCATCATCACACTCACCTCATAAAGCCCAGACACCTCATAATGGTGCAGGCCTCCTCATGGCTCTGACCTCATAAAGCCCAGACATGTCATAATGGTGCAGGTCTCATCATCACACCCACCTCATAAAGCCCAGACACCTCATAATGGTGCAGGCCTCATAATCACACTGACCTCAAAAAACCCAGACATGTCATAATGGTGCAGGCCTCATCATCACACTCACCTCATAAAGCCCAGACACCTCATATATGTGCAGGTCTCATCATCACACTGACCTCAAAAAGCCCAGACAGGTCATAATGTTGCTGACCTCATCATAGCACTGACCTCATAAAGCCCAGACATGTCATAATGGTGCAGGTCTCATCATCAAAGTAACCTCATAAAGCCCAGATATGTCATAATGGTTCAGGCCTCATCGTGGCACTGACCTCATAAAGCCCAGACATGTCATAATGGTGCAGGTCTCATCATCACAGTGACCTCATAAAGCCCAGACATGTCATAACAGTTCAGGCCTCCTCATAGCACTGACCTCATAAAGCCCAGACGTGTCATAATGGTGCAGGCCTCATCATCACACTGTCCTCATAAAGCCCAGGCATTTCATAATGGTGCAGGCCTCATCATGGCACTGACCTCATAAAGACCAGACATGTCATAATGTTGCAGTCCTCATCATTACAGTCACCTCATAAAGCCCAGACATGTCATAATGGTGCAGGTCTCATCATCACAATCACCTCATAAAGCCCAGACACCTCATAATGGTGCAGGCCTCATCATCACACTCACCTCATAAAGCCCAGACACCTCATATATGTGCAGGTCTCATCATCACACTGACCTCAAAAAGCCCAGACAGGTCATAATGGTGCAGACCTCATCATAGCACTGACCTCATAAAGCCCAGACATGTCATAATGGTGCAGGTCTCATCATCAAAGTAACCTCATAAAGCCCAGATATGTCATAATGGTTGAGGCCTCATCGTGGCACTGACCTCATAAAGCCCAGACATGTCATAATGATGCAGGCCTCATCATCACACTGACCTCGTAACGCCCAGCCACGTCATAATGGTGCAAGCCTCATCATGGCACTGACCTCATAAAGCCCAGACATGTCATACTGGTGCAGGTCTCAACATCACAGTGACCTCATAAAGCCCAGATATGTCATAATGGTGCAGGCCTCCTCATAGCACTGATCTCATAAAGCCCAGACATGTCATAATGGTGCAGGCCTCATCATTACACTGACCTCATAATGCCCAGATATGTCATAAAGGCCCAGGCCTCCTCATGGTACTGACCTCATAAAGCCCAGACATGTCATAATTGTGCAGGCCTCTTCATCACACTGACCTCATAAAGCCCAGAGACGTCATAATGGTGCAGTCCTCATCATCACAGTCACCTCATAAAGCCCAGACATGTCATAATGGTTCAGGTCTTTTCTTGGCACTGTCCTTATAAAGCCCAGAACATGTCATAATGGTGCAGGCCTCATCATCGCACTGATGTCATAAAGCCCAGACATGTCATAATGGTGCAGGCCTAATCATCACACTGACTTCATAAAGCCCAGACATGTCATAATGGTGCAGGACTCATCATCCCAGTGACCTCATAAAGCCCAGACATGTCATAATGGTGCAGACCTCATCATCACACTGACCTCATAAAGCCCTGGAATTTCATAACGGTTTAGGCCTCATCATGGCACTGACCTTATAAAGCCCAGACATGCCATAATGGCCCAGGCCTCCTCATGGCACGGACCTCAAAAAGCCCAGACATGTCATAATGGTTCAGGTCTCATCATGGCACTGACCTCATAAAGCCCAGACATGTCATAGTGATGCAGGTCTCATCATCACACGGACCTCATAAAGCCCTGACATGTCATAATGGTGCAGGTCTCATCATGGCACTGACCTCATAAAGCCCAGACATTTCATAATGGTGCAGGTCTCATCATCACAGTGACCTCATTAAGCCCAGGCATGTCATAATGGTTCAGGCCTCATCGTGGCACTGACCTCATAAAGCCCAGACATGTCATAAAGGCGCAAGCCTCATCATGGCACTGACCTCATAAAGTCCAGACATGTCATAATGATGCAGGTCTCATCATCACACTGACCTCATAAAGCCCAGCCACGTCATAATGGTGCAGGGCTTTTCATGGCAGTGACCTCATAAAGCCCGGACACCTCATAATGGTTCAGGTCTCCTCATGGCACTGACCTCATAAAGCCCAGACATGTCATAATGGTGCAGGCCTCATCATCACACTGACCTCATTAAGCCCAGACATGTCTTAATGGCCCAGGCCTCGTCATGGCAATGACCTCTTAAAGCCCAGACATGTTATAATTGTGCAGGCCTCATAATCACACTGACCTCATTAAGCCCAGACATGACATAATGGTGCAATCCTCATCATCACAGTCACCTCATAAAGCCCAGACATGTCATAATGGTGCAGGCCTCATCATCACACTGACCTCATATCGCCCAGACACGTCATAATGCTGCAGGCCTCATCATCACAGTGACCTTATAAAGCCCAGACATGTCATAATGGTTCAGGCCTCATTATGGCACTGACCTCATAAAGCCCAGACATGTCATAATGGTGCAGGCCTCATCATCACACTGACTTCATAAAGCCCAGACATGTCATAATGGAGCAGGTCTCATCATGACACTGACCTCATACAGCCCAGACATGTCATAATGGTGCAGGCCTCATCATCACACTGACCTCATAAAGCCCAGACATGTCATAATGGTTCAGGCCTCCTCTTGGCACTGACCTCATAAAGCCCAGACATGACATAATAGTGAAGGCCTCCTCTTGGCACTGACCTCATAAAGCCCAGACATGTCATAATGGTGCAGGCCCCATCATCGCACTGACCTCATAAAGCCCAGACATGTCATAATGGTGCAGGCTTCCTCATGGCACTGACCTCATAAAGCCCAGACATGTCATAATGGTGCAGGACTCATCATCCCAGTGACCTCATTAAGCCCAGACATGTCATAATGGTGCAGGCCTCCTCATGGCATAGACCTCATAAAACCCAGACATGTCATAATAGTGCAGGCCTCATCATCACACTGACCTCATAAAGCCCAGGAATTTCATAACGGTTTAGGCCTCATCATGGCACTGACCTTATAAAGCCCAGACATGTCATAATGGTGCAGGCCTCATCATCACACTGACCTCATAAAGCCCAGACATGTCATAATGGTGCAGGACTCATCATCCCAGTGACCTCATAAAGCCCAGACATGTCATAATGGTTCAGGCCTCATCGTGGCACTGACCTCATAAAGCCCAGACATGTCATAATGGTGCAGGCCTCCTCATGGCATAGACTTCATAAAGCCCAGACATGTCATAATGGTGCAGGCCTCATCATCACACTGACCTCATAAAGCCCAGGAATTTCATAACGGTTTAGGCCTCATCATGGCACTGACCTTAAAAAGCCCAGACATGTCATAATGGTGCAGGCCTCGTCATCACACTGACCTCATAAAGCCCAGACATGTCATAATGGTGCAGGCCTCATCTGCACACTGACCTCATAAAGCCCAGATATGTCATAATGGTGCAGGCCTTTTCATAGCACTGACCTCATAAAGCCCAGACATGTCATTATGGTGCAGTTCTCATCATCACAGTCACCTCATAAAGCCCAGACATGTCATAATGGTTCAGGTCTCATCATCACACTGACCTCATAAAGCCCAGCCACGTCATAATGGTGCAGGCCTCCTCATGGCACTGACCTCATAAAGCCCAGGCACCTCATAATGGTGCAGGCCTCATAATAACACTGACCTCATAAAGCCCAGACATGTCATAATGGTGCAGTCCTCATCATCACAGTCACCTCATAAAGCCCAGACACGTCATAATGCTGCAGGCCTCATCATCACAGTGACCTTATAAAGCCCAGACATGTCATAATGGTTCAGGCCTCATCATGGCACAGACCTCATAAAGCCCAGACATGTCATAATGCTGCAGGTCTCATCATGACACTGAACTTATAAAGCCCAGACATGACATAATGGTGCAGGTCTCATCATCGCACCGACCTCATAAAGCCCAGACATGTCATAATGGTTCAGACCTCATCGTGGCACTGACCTCATAAAGCCCAGACATGTCATAATGGTGCAGGCCTCATCATCACACTGACCTTATAAAGCCCAGGAATTTCATAATGGTTTAGGCCTCATCATGGCACTCACCTCATAAAGCCCGGACATGTCATAATGGTGCAGGGCTCCTCATGGCACTGACCTCATAAAGACCAGACATGTCATAATGTTGCAGTTTTCATCATTACAGTCACCTCATAAAGCCCAGACATGTCATAATGATGCAGGCCTCATCATCACATTGACCTCGTAACGCCCAGCCACGTCATAATGGTGCAGGTCTCATCATCACACTCACCTCTTAAAGCCCAGACACGTCATAATGGTACAGGCCTCATCATAGCACTGACCTCATAAAGCCCAGACATGTCATAATGGTGCAGGTCTCATCATCAAAGTGACCTCATAAAGCCCAGACATGTCATAATGGTTCAGGCCTCATCGTGGCACGGACCTCATAAAGCCCAGACATGTCATAATGGTGCAGTCCTCATCTTGGCACTGACCTCATAAAGCCCAGACATGACATAATAGTGCAGACCTCCTCTTGGCACTGACCTCATAAAGCCCAGACGTGTCATAATGTTGCAGGTCTCATCATCACACTGACCTCATAAAGCCCAGAGATGTCATAATGGTGCAGTCCTCATCATCGCTCTGATGTCATAAAGCCCCGACATGTCATAATGGTTCAGGTCTCCTCTTGGCACTGACCTCATAAAGCCCAGACATGTCATAATGGTGGAGGACTAATCATCCCAGTGACCTCACAAAGCCCAGACATGTCATAATGGTGCAGGCCTCATCATCACACTAACCTTATAAAGCCCAGGAATTTCATAATGGTTCAGGCCTCATCATGGCACTGACCTTATAAAGCCCAGACATGCCATAATGGCCCAGGCCTCCTCATGGCACTGACCTCATAAAGCCCAGACATGTCATAATTGTGCAGGCCTCATCTTCACACTGACCTCATAAAGCCCAGACATGTCATAATGGTGGAGGCCTCCTCATGGCACTGACCTCATAAAGGCCAGACATGTCATAATGGTGCAGGCCTCATTATCACACTGACCTCATAACGCCCAACCACGTCATAATGGTGCAGGCCTCCTCATGGCACTGACCTCATAAAGCCCACACATGTCATAATGGTGGAGGCCTCATCATCACACTGACCTCATAAAGCCCTGAAACGTCATAATGGTGCAGGCCTCATCATCACAGTTCCCTCATAAAGCCCAGACATGTCATAAGGGTGCGGGCCTCATCATCTCACTGACCTCATAAAGCCCAGACACGTCATAATGGTGCAGGTCTCATCATCACAGTCCCCTCATAAAGCCCAGACATGTCATTATGGTTCAAGCCTCAACATGGCACTGACCTCATAAAGCCCAGACATGTCATAATGGTGCAGGTATCATCATCACACTGACCTCATAAAGCCCAGACATGTCATAATGGTGCAGGTCTCCTCATGGCACTGACCTCATAAAGCCCAGACATGTCATAATGGTGCAGTCCTCATCATTACAGTCACCTCATAAAGCCCAGACATGTCATAATGGTTCAGGCTTCCTCTTGCACTGACCTCATAAAGCCCAGACATGTCATAATAGTGCGGGCCTCACCATGGCACTGACCTCATAAAGCCCAGACATGACATAATGGTGCAGGCCTCATCATCACACTGACCTCATAAAGCCCAGACATGTCATAATGGTTCAGTCCTCCTCTTGGCACTGACCTCATAAAGCCCAGACATGACATAATAGTGCAGGCCTCCTCTTGGCACTGACCTCATAAAGCCCAGACGTGTCATAATGGTGCAGACCTCATCATCACACCGACCTCATAAAGCCCAGACGTGTCATAATGGTGCAGGCCTCATCATCACACTGACCTCATAAAGCCCAGGCATTCCATAATGGTGCAGGCCTCATCATGGCACTGACCTCATAAAGCCCAGACATGTCATAATGGCCCTGGCCTGCTCATGGCACAGTCCTCATAAAGCCCAGACATCTCATGATGGTGCGGGCCTCATCATCACACTGACCTCATAAAGCCCGGACATGTCATAATGGTGCAGGCCTCCTCATGGCACTGACCTCATAAAGACCAGACATGTCATAATGTTGCAGTCCTCATCATTACAGTCACCTCATAAAGCCCAGACATGTCATAATGATGCAGGCCTCATCATCACACTGACCTCATAACGCCCAGTCACGTCATAATGGTGCAGGCCTCATCATCACACTCACCTCATAAAGCCCAGACACCCCATAATGGTGCAGGTCTCCTCATGGCACTGACCTCATAAAGTCCAGACATGTGATAATGGTGCAGGTCTCATCATCACACTCACCTCATAAAGCCCAGACACCTCATATTTGTGCAGGTCTCATCATCACACTGACCTCAAAAAGCCCAGACATGTCATAATGGTGCAGGCCGCCTCATGGCACTGACCTCATAAAGCCCAGATATGTCATAATGGTGCAGGCCTCATCATCACACTGACCTTATAAAGCCCAGGAATTTCATAATGGTTCAGGCCTCATCATGACACTGACCTTATAAAGCCCAGACATGCCATAATGGCCCAGGCCTCCTCATGGCACTGACCTCATAAAGCCCAGACATGTCATAATGTTGCAGTTCTCATCATTACAGTCACCTCATAAAGCCCAGACATGTCATAATTATGCTGGCCTCATCATCACACTGACCTCGTAACGACCAGCCACGTCATAATGGTGCAGGCCTCATCATCACACTCACCTCATAAAGCCCAGACACCTCATAATGGTGCAGGCCTCCTCATGGCACTGACCTCAAAAAACCCAGACATCTCATGATGGTGCAGGCCTCAGCATCACACTCACCACATAAAGCCCGGACATGTCATAATGGTTCAGGCCTCCTCATGGCACTAACCTCATAAAGACCAGACATGTCATAATGGTGCAGGCCTCATCATCACACTCACCTCATAAAGCCCAGACACCTCATATTTGTGCAGGTCTCATCATCACACTGTCCTCATAAAGCCCAGACACGTCATAATGGTACAGACCTCATCATAGCACTGACCTCATAAAGCCCGGACATGTCATAATGGTGCAGGTCTCCTCATGGCACTGACCTCATAAAGCCCAGACATGTCATAATGGTGCAGGTCTCATCATCACACTCACCTCATAAAGCCCCGACACCTCATAATGGTGCAGGCCTCATAATCACACTGACCTCAAAAAACCCAGACATGTCATAATGGTGCAGGTGTCATCATCACACTGACCTCATAAAGCCCGGACATGTCATAATGGTGCAGGTCTCCTCATGGCACTGACCTCATAAAGCGCAGACATGTCATAATGGTGCAGTCCTCATCATTACAGTCACCGCATAAAGCCCAGACATGTCATAATGGTTCAGGCCTCCTCTTGCACTGACCTCATAAAGCCCAGACATGTCATAATAGTGCAGGCTTCATCATGGCACTGACCTCATAAAGCCCAGATATGTCATAATGGTGCAGGCCTAATCATGGCACTGACCTCATAAAACTCAGACATGTCATAATGGTGCAGGTCTCATCATCACAGTGACCTCATAAAGCCCAGACATGTCATAGCGGTTCAGGCCTCCTCATAGAACTGCCCTCATAAAGCCCAGACGTGTCATAATGGTGCAGGCCTCATCATCACACTGACCTCATAAAGCCCAGGCATTTCATAATGGTGCAGGCCTCCTCATAGCACTGACCTCATAAAACCAAGACATGTCATAATGGTGCAGGCCTCATCATCACACCGACCTCATAAAGCCCTGATACTTCATAATGGTGCAGCTCTCATCATCACACTGACCTCATAAAGCCCAGACATAGCATGATGGTGCAGGCCTCAATATCACACTGACCTCATAAAGACCAGGCATGCCATAATGGTGCAGGCCTCCACATGGCACTGACCTCAGAATGCCTAGACATGTCATAATGGTGCAGGTCTCATCATCAGTGTAACCTCATAAAGCCCAGACATGTCAAAATGGTGCAGGGCTCATCATGGCACTGACCTCATAAAGACCAGACATGTCGTACTGGTGCAGGTCACAACATCACAGTGACCTCATAAAGCCCAGATATGTCATAATGGTGCAGGCCACCTCATAGCACTGACCTCATAAAGCCCAGACATGTCATAATGGTGCAGTCCTCATCATCACAGTCACCTCATAAAGCCCAGACATGTCATTATAGTGCAGGTTTCATCATGGCACTGACCTCATAAAGCCCAGATATATCATAATGGTGCAGACCTCATCATCACACAGACCTTATAAAGCCCAGACATGTCATAATGGTGCAGGCCTAATCATGGCACTGACCTCATAAAACTCAGACATGTCAGAATGATGCAGACCTCATCATGGCACTGACTTCATAAAGCCAAGACATGTCATAATGGTTCAAGCCTCATCATCACAGTGACCTCAGGCAGCCCAGACCCCGCATAATAGTGTAGGTCTCATAATAACACTGACCTCATAAAGCCCAGGCACCTCATATTGGTGCATGCCTCATCATCACAGTGACCTCATAAAGCCCAGACATGTCTTAATGGCCCAGGCCTCCTCATGGCAATGACCTCATAAAGCCCAGACATGTCATAATGGTGCAGGCCTCATCATCACACTGACCTCATAATGCCCAGACATATCATGATGGTGCAGGCCTCATAATCACACGGACCTCATAAAGTCCAGACATGTCATAATGGTGCAGGCCTCATCATCACAGTCACCTCATAAAGCCCAGACATGTCATAATGCTGCATGCCTCATCATCACAGTGACCTCATAAAGCCCAGACATGTCATAATGGTGCAGGCCTCATCATCACACTGACTTCATAAAGCCCAGACATGTCATAATGGTGCAGGTCTCATCATGGCACTGACCTCATAAAGCCCAGACATGTCATAATGGTGCAGGTCTCATCATCACACCGACCTCATAAAGCCCAGACATGTCATAATGGTTCAGGCCTCATCGTAGCACTGACCTCATAAAGCCCAGACATGTCATAATGGTGCAGGCCTCATCATCACAGTGACCTCTTAAAGCCCAGACATGTCATAATGGTGCAGGCCTCCTCATAACACTGACCTCATAAAGCCCAGACATGTCATTATGGTGCAGGCCTCATCATGGCACTGACCTCATATAGCCCAGACATGTCATAATGGTGCAGATATCATCATCACACTGACCTCATAAAGCCCGGATATGTCATAATGGTGTCGGCCTCCTCATGGCACTGATGTCATAAAGCCCAGACATGTCCTAATGGTGCAGGGCTCATCATCACAGTGACCTCATAAAGCCCAGACATGACATAACGGTTCAGGCCTCCTCATAGCACTGACCTCATAAAGCCCAGATATGTCATAATGGTGCAGGCCTCATCATCACACTGACCTAATAAAGCCGAGGCATTTCATAATGGTGCAGGCCTCCTCATAGCACTGACCTCATAAAGCCCAGACATGTCATAATGGCCCTGGCCTGCTCATGGCACAGTCCTCATAAAGCCCAGACATCTCATGATGGTGCAGGCCTCATCATCACACTGACCTCATAAAGCCCGGACATGTCATAATGTTGCAGACCTCCTCATGGCAGTGACCTCATAAAGACCAGACATGTCATAATGTTGCAGTCCTCATCATTACAGTCACCACATAAAGCCCAGACATGTCATAATGATGCAGGCCTCATCATCACACTGACCTCGTAACGCCCAGCCACGTCATAATGGTGCAGGCCTCATCATCACACTCACCTCATAAAGCCCAGACACCTCATAATGGTGCAGGCCTCCTCATGGCTCTGACCTCATAAAGCCCAGACATGTCATAATGGTGCAGGTCTCATCATCACACTCACCTCATAAAGCCCAGACACCTCATATATGTGCAGGTCTCATCATCACACTGACCTCAAAAAGCCCAGACAGGTCATAATGGTGCAGACCTCATCATAGCACTGACCTCATAAAGCCCAGACATGTCATAATGGTGCAGGTCTCATCATCAAAGTAACCTCATAAAGCCCAGATATGTCATAATGGTTCAGGCCTCATCGTGGCACTGACCTCATAAAGCCCAGACATGTCATAATGGTGCAGGTCTCATCATCACAGTGACCTCATAAAGCCCAGACATGTCATAACAGTTCAGGCCTCCTCATAGCACTGACCTCATAAAGCCCAGACGTGTCATAATGGTGCAGGCCTCATCATCACACTGTCCTCATAAAGCCCAGGCATTTCATAATGGTGCAGGCCTCATCATGGCACTGACCTCATAAAGACCAGACATGTCATAATGTTGCAGTCCTCATCATTACAGTCACCTCATAAAGCCCAGACATGTCATAATGGTGCAGGTCTCATCATCACAATCACCTCATAAAGCCCAGACACCTCATAATGGTGCAGGCCTCATCATCACACTCACCTCATAAAGCCCAGACACCTCATATATGTGCAGGTCTCATCATCACACTGACCTCAAAAAGCCCAGACAGGTCATAATGGTGCAGACCTCATCATAGCACTGACCTCATAAAGCCCAGACATGTCATAATGGTGCAGGTCTCATCATCAAAGTAACCTCATAAAGCCCAGATATGTCATAATGGTTGAGGCCTCATCGTGGCACTGACCTCATAAAGCCCAGACATGTCATAATGATGCAGGCCTCATCATCACACTGACCTCGTAACGCCCAGCCACGTCATAATGGTGCAAGCCTCATCATGGCACTGACCTCATAAAGCCCAGACATGTCATACTGGTGCAGGTCTCAACATCACAGTGACCTCATAAAGCCCAGATATGTCATAATGGTGCAGGCCTCCTCATAGCACTGATCTCATAAAGCCCAGACATGTCATAATGGTGCAGGCCTCATCATTACACTGACCTCATAATGCCCAGATATGTCATAAAGGCCCAGGCCTCCTCATGGTACTGACCTCATAAAGCCCAGACATGTCATAATTGTGCAGGCCTCTTCATCACACTGACCTCATAAAGCCCAGAGACGTCATAATGGTGCAGTCCTCATCATCACAGTCACCTCATAAAGCCCAGACATGTCATAATGGTTCAGGTCTTTTCTTGGCACTGTCCTTATAAAGCCCAGACATGTCATAATGGTGCAGGCCTCATCATCGCACTGATGTCATAAAGCCCAGACATGTCATAATGGTGCAGGCCTAATCATCACACTGACTTCATAAAGCCCAGACATGTCATAATGGTGCAGGACTCATCATCCCAGTGACCTCATAAAGCCCAGACATGTCATAATGGTGCAGACCTCATCATCACACTGACCTCATAAAGCCCTGGATTTTCATAACGGTTTAGGCCTCATCATGGCACTGACCTTATAAAGCCCAGACATGCCATAATGGCCCAGGCCTCCTCATGGCACGGACCTCAAAAAGCCCAGACATGTCATAATGGTTCAGGTCTCATCATGGCACTGACCTCATAAAGCCCAGACATGTCATAGTGATGAAGGTCTCATCATCACACGGACCTCATAAAGCCCAGACATGTCATAATGGTGCAGGTCTCATCATGGCACTGACCTCATAAAGCCCAGACATTTCATAATGGTGCAGGTCTCATCATCACAGTGACCTCATTAAGCCCAGGCATGTCATAATGGTTCAGGCCTCATCGTGGCACTGACCTCATAAAGCCCAGACATGTCATAAAGGCGCAAGCCTCATCATGGCACTGACCTCATAAAGTCCAGACATGTCATAATGATGCAGGTCTCATCATCACACTGACCTCATAAAGCCCAGCCACGTCATAATGGTGCAGGGCTTTTCATGGCAGTGACCTCATAAAGCCCGGACACCTCATAATGGTTCAGGTCTCCTCATGGCACTGACCTCATAAAGCCCAGACATGTCATAATGGTGCAGGCCTCATCATCACACTGACCTCATTAAGCCCAGACATGTCTTAATGGCCCAGGCCTCGTCATGGCAATGACCTCTTAAAGCCCAGACATGTTATAATTGTGCAGGCCTCATAATCACACTGACCTCATA